>NW_028284320.1:2500-25562 GCF_059516105.1 Syngnathus floridae | reverse complement strand
CATTCGCAGTTTCGCTGTACGGGCCGTGTGCACTTAGACTTGCATGGCTTAATCTTTGAGACAAGCATATGCTACTGGCAGGATCAACCAGGTAGGGGGGCGGTGGGCTGACGCAATTGCCATGCGTAGTTCACCTTGCTCGGCCGAGCGGGGGTCTGCCACGTTCTCCGTTCGCCGACCGCGACAGCGGGGGCATGGTGCCACTGCACAAAGTCTTCGCGAGCCTGGCGGGTGGGGACGCCCTCCGGCCGGCACGGGTCCAAACGGCCTCTGCCTATACCTTCGCCGTAACGAGAGGAGCCGGGCCGCGCTCCGTAAGCGTCTCCGCGGGGAGCAGGTCGCGTCCCGTCGCTGCCTCCGGAGCCGACCTCGCCCGCGCGACGCCGCTTTGTCTGCCGAGCGCTCGTGCTGTGGCCAGATCAGACCCGTAGGACGCTGGCCGGAAGGCGCTGGGGCAGAGCGGATCGCCGCGCGGCGGGACGGTCACGGAACGGTATTGACGGGGAGACGAGCTCGGGGAGAGCGAACTCGGCAACGGGGGTGGCACATCGGTTGGGCTCGAGCAGGCGGCTTAGGAGCAACCGCGAGGGAACACGGCGGGGTCCGGGGGAAGGGCGACGGCCGCCCGCGACTCGTCACGGTAACCCAGGCGGGAAGCTGCGCTCCGTCCGAGTCAGACTCGGTCGTCGCGGCCCGGCTGAGGCTCGCTTGGTCGAGGGGGCGCGGCGCTGTGCCGGCGACTTTGCCCGCGCGAGGCACGTACGCTGTGGTCCGAAGGAAGAAGCGCGCGTCCCGAGTCAGACTCGGGCGCCGCAACCCGACGGTATCTCGCTGCGGCCAGGATGCGGAGTTGAGTCGGCACTGGGGGGATCCGGGAAGGACGAAGGGGCGGCGGCCAACAGTCGCAGCTCGTCGCCGCTGTCACCCAGACGGGAAGCTGCGCCCCGGCCGAGTCAGACTCGGTCGGTGCGGCCCGCTGCGGCCAGCTGGAGAGTGAGCTACGTGCCTGTACCGTGCTCCCGACGAACCGTCCCGGGGGGCTGGTGACGTCGCGCGATCGGCGCTTGATGCTGCGACCGGGAGGGAAGCTGCGCCCCGTCCGAGTCAGACTCGGTCGTTGCGGCCCACCCGAGCCCGCACGCCTCACGCGGAGGGGTCATACGCCCCGGCGGCCACGATAGACGTCCTCCCGCTTCGCGGTGGTCGGGAGGGCTTAGCGGATAGGTGCAGATGCGGGGGCGGCTTCCCGAGATAGCCGTCCCTAGGTTAGGCGAGGGTTTGAGAAACATCTTTCGCGGTAGACCGGCGCGGCCGGCGGACGCCCACGTGGCGTGCCGCGAGTCGGATCGCGCGCTCGGCCTCCGTTGATGGCCGCTAGGTGCGTGCGTGGAATCGGGGCGTCTCGGTCTCGCTGCCGTACGGCTCGCGCTAGGCCTGCGGGGGCGGCGTCGGAGCGCGCGCTCGCGCGGCGGCCGTAGCGCTAGAGGGCGACCCGCAAGTGGGGAGGAACCGTCCACCCAACGCCGGCGCTAGCCGGGGCCGGTGGGGGCCCTACCAAGGCGGGTCATGGTCGCATGTCGGTCGGTCCGGCCTCTGTTTACCGAGGCGGCCGGCACCTCCATCTGCCTTGGATGCCCCGAATCCGCAGACTTTCCTCCGGCCTCAGCTTAACGAGACGGCCGTTGCCTCCATCCTTGGATGTTAACATTCGCAGAGTTTCAGCTCCGGGCTAGGGCGGGTGAAGTCGTCTCGAACCACGTGCCTGAAGGCCGCCTCGCGCCGGATGCAGGCCCCGCTCTGTCGTGCGGTGTGACCGTCCAACGCGGGCATCGCTAGATTAGCCGTGGCCACGATCCTTCCACACCGCGAGCCTTTCGCCCTCGGCCGGTGGTCGCTCAGTTCACGGGCCGCTGATCCCGCTCCATCTCTCCGGCCTGTGTTTAAGGAGGCGGCCGGTCCTCCTTCCTTGGATGGACCATTCGCATATTTTTCGCCCGGCCTGTGTTTAAGGAGGCGGCCGGTCCTCCTTCCTTGGATGGACCATTCGCATATTTTTCGCCCGGCCTGTGTTTAAGGAGGCGGCCGGTAACTCCCTTTCTTGGATGAGACCCAACATTCGCATATTTTTCGCCCGGCCTGTGTTTAAGGAGGCGGCCGGTCCTCCCATTCTGCCAGTGTTCCTTGGACTTTGAAAATTTCAAAGTCTTTCCGCTCCGGGCTAGGGCGGGTGAGGTCGTCTCGAACCACGTGCCTGAAGGCCGCCTCGCGCCAGATGCGGCCCCGCTCTGTCGTGCGGTGTGACCGTCCAACGCGGGCATCGCTAGATTAGCCGTGGCCACGATCCTTCCACACCGCGAGCCTTTCGCCCTCGGCCGGTGTCGGTCAACGTGTGGGTTTGGGGGGAAGGACGGCTGCCGGGAGCAGACAGCCGTCCCCGGGTGGGGTGTACAGTCCTTCCACCGCGGCCGCCGGGAGCAGACGGCCGTCGAGCGATTCTGCCATTGTTCCTAGGACTTTGTACATTTTAAAGACCCTCCGCGCGGGCCGCTGATCCCGCTCGGTCGCTCCGGCCTGTGTTTAAGGAGGCGGCCGGTCCTCCCATTCTGCCAGTGTTCCTTGGACTTTGAATATTTCAAAGTCTTTTCGCTCCGGGCTAGGGCGGGTGAGGTCGTCTCGAACCACGTGCCTGAAGGCCGCCTCGCGCCGGATGCAGGCCCCGCTCTGTCGTGCGGTGTGACCGTCCAACGCGGGCATCGCTAGATTAGCCGTGGCCACGATCCTTCCACACCGCGAGCCTTTCGCCCTCGGCCGGTGTCGGTCAACGTGTGGGGTGGGGGGGAAGGACGGCTGCCGGGAGCAGACAGCCGTCCCCGGGTGGGGTGTACAGTCCCTTCACCGCGGCCGCCGGGAGCAGACGGCCGTCGAGCGATTCTGCCATTGTCCCTAGGACTTTGTACATTTCAAAGACCCTGCGCGCGGGCCGCTGATCCCGCTCGGTCGCTCCGGCCTGTGTTTAAGGAGGCGGCCGGTCCTCCCATTCTGCCAGTGTTCCTTGGACTTTGAAAAGTCTTTCCGCTCCGGGCTAGGGCGGGTGAGGTCGTCTCGAACCACGTGCCTGAAGGCCGCCTCGCGCCGGATGCAGGCCCCGCTCTGTCGTGCGGTGTGACCGTCCAACGCGGGCATCGCTAGATTAGCCGTGGCCACGATCCTTCCACACCGCGAGCCTTTCGCCCTCGGCCGGTGTCGGTCAACGTGTGGGTTTGGGGGGAAGGACGGCTGCCGGGAGCAGACAGCCGTCCCCGGGTGGGGTGTACAGTCCCTTCACCGCGGCCGCCGGGAGCAGACGGCCGTCGAGCGATTCTGCCATTGTTCCTAGGACTTTGTACATTTTAAAGACCCTCCGCGCGGGCCGCTGATCCCGCTCGGTCGCTCCGGCCTGTGTTTAAGGAGGCGGCCGGTCCTCCCATTCTGCCAGTGTTCCTTGGACTTTGAATATTTCAAAGTCTTTCCGCTCCGGGCTAGGGCGGGTGAGGTCGTCTCGAACCACGTGCCTGAAGGCCGCCTCACGCCGGATGCAGGCCCCGCTCTGTCGTGCGGTGTGACCGTCCAACGTGGGCATCGCTAGATTAGCCGTGGCCACGATCCTTCCACACCGCGAGCCTTTCGCCCTCGGCTGATGTTCGGCCAACGTGTGGGGAGGGGGGGAAGGACGGCTGCCGGGAGCAGACAGCCGTCCCCGGGTGGGGTGTACAGTCCCTTCACCGCGGCCGCCGGGAGCAGACGGCCGTCGAGCGATTCTGCCATTGTTCCTAGGACTTTGTACATTTTAAAGACCCTCCGCGCGGGCCGCTGATCCCGCTCCGTCTCTCCGGCCTGTGTTTAAGGAGGCGGCCGGTCCTCCCATTCTGCCATTGTTCCTTGGACTTGTAAAAGTCTTTCCGCTCCGGGCTAGGGCGGGTGAGGTCGTCTCGAACCACGTGCCTGAAGGCCGCCTCGCGCCGGATGCAGGCCCCGCTCTGTCGTGCGGTGTGACCGTCCAACGCGGGCATCGCTAGATTAGCCGTGGCCACGATCCTTCCACACCGCGAGCCTTTCGCCCTCGGCTGATGTTCGGCCAACGTGTGGGGAGGGGGTTATGGACGGCTGCCGGGAGCAGACAGCCGTCCCCGGGAGGGGAGACTTCACGGCGGCCGCCGGGAGCAGACGGCCGTCGAGAGATTCTGCCAGTGTGTTCCTTGGACTTTGAAAAGTCTTTCCGCTCCGGGCTAGGGCGGGTGAGGTCGCCTCGAACCACGTGCCTGAAGGCCGCCTCGCGCCGGATGCAGGCCCCGCTCTGTCGTGCGGTGTGACCGTCCAACGCGGGCATCGCTAGATTAGCCGTGGCCACGATCCTTCCACACCGCGAGCCTTTCGCCCTCGGCCGGTGTTCGCTCAATGCGCGGGCCGCTGATCCCGCTCCATCTCTCCGGCCTGTGTTTAAGGAGGCGGCCGGTCCTCCCATTCTGCCATTGTTCCTTGGACTTGTAAAAGTCTTTCCGCTCCGGGCTAGGGCGGGTGAGGTCGTCTCGAACCACGTGCCTGAAGGCCGCCTCGCGCCGGATGCAGGCCCCGCTCTGTCGTGCGGTGTGACCGTCCAACGCGGGCATCGCTAGATTAGCCGTGGCCACGATCCTTCCACACCGCGAGCCTTTCGCCCTCGGCTGGTGTTCGGCCAACGTGTGGGGAGGGGGTTAAGGACGGCTGCCGGGAGCAGACAGCCGTCCCCGGGAGGGGAGACTTCACGGCGGCCGCCGGGAGCAGACGGCCGTCGAGCGATTCTGCCAGCGTTCCTTGTACTTTGAATATTTCACAGCCGTGCTCGCACTTAGGAAATTTTCGAGCGCTGTGGCACTTAGAAATTTTTCGTCAAGAGAGGCACTTAGACATTTTTCGTCAAGAGAGGCACTTAGAAAATTTTTCTCTCTCTCTCTGTGTGCCTTCCAGGGTGCTGTGCAACCCTGCGTGTTGTGTTCCCACCGAGCAAGGGGCGCTGCTGGCGGCCATGACCAAGCGCTCGGCACCGGGCCCTTTCATTTTGTGGGGTAAATTATGCGCCCCCCATGCTCGTTCTGACTATATTTTGCGAAAGGGGGGTAAATCGTTGATGAGTACGCTGACTAGGGGGACCATTTAGCGTACTCTGGCGCACCTGAAGACCAAAGTTGGTACTGCACCCTCCCCCTGGTACCCCAGCCCCTGGTACCTAAAGAGGGAGAGGCCGAATTTTCGCTTTTTGGGGCCGACCGAGGGAACCAGCCGAGGCGGACACTTTTCGGCTCAAGAGCCGTTGGCACTTAGAAAAAATTCGCACAAGTTGGCAGGGCTACCAGGGGAAGAGGCCGAATTTTCGCTTTTGAAGGCCGACCGCGGGAACCAGCCGAGGCGGACACTTTTCGGCTCAAGAGCCGTTGGCACTTAGAAAATATTTGCCAAACTTGGCTTGACTTCCAGGAGAAGAGGCCGAATTTTCACTTTTGGTGGCCGACCTGGGGAACCAGCCGAGGCGGACACTTTTCGGCTCAAGAGCCGTTGGCACTTAGAAAATATTTGCCAAACTTGGCTTGACTTCCAGGAGAAGAGGCCGAATTTTCACTTTTGGTGGCCGTTATGGGGAACCAGCCGAGGCGGACACTTTTCGGCTCAAGAGCCGTTGGCACTTAGAAAATATTTGCCAAACATGGCTTGACTTCCAGGAGAAGAGGCCGAATTTTCACTTTTGGTGGCCGTTATGGGGAACCAGCCGAGGCGGACACTTTACGCTGGTTGAGTCGTTGGCACTTAGAAAATATTTGCCAAACTTGGCTTGACTTCCAGGAGAAGAGGCCGAATTTTCACTTTTGGTGGCCGACCTGGGGAACCAGCCGAGGCGGACACTTTACGCTGGTTGAGTCGTTGGCACTTAGAAAATATCTGCCAAACTTGGCTTGACTTCCAGGAGAAGAGGCCGAATTTTCACTTTTGGTGACCGACCTGGGGAACCAGCCGAGGCGGACACTTTACGCTGGTTGAGTCGTTGGCACTTAGAAAATATTTGCCAAACTTGGCTTGACTTCCAGGAGAAGAGGCCGAATTTTCACTTTTGGTGGCCGACCTGGGGAACCAGCCGAGGCGGACACTTACGCTGGTTGAGTCGTTGGCACTTAGAAAATATTCGCCAAACTTGGCAAGACTTCCAGGAGAAGAGGCCGAATTTTCACTTTTGGTGGCCGACCTGGGGAACCAGCCGAGGCGGACACTTTACGCTGGTTGAGTCGTTGGCACTTAGAAAATATTTGCCAAACTTGGCTTGACTTCCAGGAGAAGAGGCCGAATTTTCACTTTTCATGGCCGTTATGGGGAACCAGCCGAGGCGGACACTTTGCGCTGGTTGAGTCGTTGGCACTTAGAAAATATTTGCCAAACTTGGCTTGACTTCCAGGAGAAGAGGCCGAATTTTCACTTTTGGTGGCCGTTATGGGGAACCAGCCGAGGCGGACACTTTAGGCTGGTTGAGTCGTTGGCACTCAGAAAATATTCGCCAAACTTGGCCAGACTTCCAGGAGAAGAGGCCGAATTTTCACTTTTGGTGACCGACCTGGGGAACCAGCCGAGGCGGACACTTTACGCTGGTTGAGTCGTTGGCACTTAGAAAATATTTGCCAAACTTGGCTTGACTTCCAGGAGAAGAGGCCGAATTTTCACTTTTGGTGGCCGACCTGGGGAACCAGCCGAGGCGGACACTTTACGCTGGTTGAGTCGTTGGCACTTAGAAAATATTCGCCAAACTTGGCAAGACTTCCAGGAGAAGAGGCCGAATTTTCACTTTTGGTGGCCGACCTGGGGAACCAGCCGAGGCGGACACTTTACGCTGGTTGAGTCGTTGGCACTTAGAAAATATTTGCCAAACTTGGCTTGACTTCCAGGAGAAGAGGCCGAATTTTCACTTTTCATGGCCGTTATGGGGAACCAGCCGAGGCGGACACTTTTCGGCTCAAGAGCCGTTGGCACTTAGAAAATATTTGCCAAACATGGCTTGACTTCCAGGAGAAGAGGCCGAATTTTCACTTTTGGTGGCCGTTATGGGGAACCAGCCGAGGCGGACACTTTACGCTGGTTGAGTCGTTGGCACTTAGAAAATATTTGCCAAACTTGGCTTGACTTCCAGGAGAAGAGGCCGAATTTTCACTTTTGGTGGCCGACCTGGGGAACCAGCCGAGGCGGACACTTTACGCTGGTTGAGTCGTTGGCACTTAGAAAATATTCGCCAAACTTGGCCAGACTTCCAGGAGAAGAGGCCGAATTTTCACTTGTTGTGGCCGTTATGGGGAACCAGCCGAGGCGGACACTTTACGCTGGTTGGGTCGTTGGCACTTAGAAAATATTCGCCAAACTTGGCCAGACTTCCAGGAGAAGAGGCCGAATTTTCACTTGTTGTGGCCGTTATGGGGAACCAGCCGAGGCGGACACTTTACGCTGGTTGGGTCGTTGGCACTTAGAAAATATTCGCCAAACTTGGCCAGACTTCCAGGAGAAGAGGCCGAATTTTCACTTGTTGTGGCCGTTATGGGGAACCAGCCGAGGCGGACACTTTACGCTGGTTGGGTCGTTGGCACTTAGAAAATATTCGCCAAACTTGGCTTGACTTCCAGGAGAAGAGGCCGAATTTTCACTTATGGTGGCCGTTATGGGGAACCAGCCGAGGCGGACACTTTACGCTGGTCGAGTCGTTGGCACTTAGAAAATATTCGCCAAACTTGGCCAGACTTCCAGGAGAAGAGGCCGAATTTTCACTTGTTCTGGCCGACCTGGGGAACCAGACGAGGCGGACACATCACCCCGCAAGTGCCGTTGGCACTTTGAAAATATTCGCCAAACTTGGCCAGACTTCCAGGAGAAGAGGCCGAATTTTCACTTGTTCTGGCCGACCTGGGGAACCAGACGAGGCGGACACATCACCCCGCAAGTGCCGATGGCACTTAGAAAATATTCGCCAAACTTGGCCGGACTTCCAGGAGAAGAGGCCGAATTTTCGCTTTTTCTGGCCGACCTGGGGAACCAGACGAGGCGGACACATCACCCCGCAAGTGCCGTTGGCACTTTGAAAATATTCGCCAAACTTGGCCGGACTTCCAGGAGAAGAGGCCGAATTTTCACTTGTTCTGGCCGACCTGGGGAACCAGACGAGGCGGACACATCACCCCGCAAGTGCCGTTGGCACTTTGAAAATATTCGCCAAACTTGGCCGGACTTCCAGGAGAAGAGGCCGAATTTTCACTTTTTCTGGCCGACCTGGGGAACCAGACGAGGCGGACACATCACCCCGCAAGTGCCGTTGGCACTTTGAAAATATTCGAAACTTCCATCAAACACACATCGGCTTTTTCGCCGTCGCTGTCCGGCCTGGGCACCATCGTGGCTCGGACAGTTCGTGTGCCAGCTTCCGTTGGCACTTAGAACATTTTTCAAAATAAAAATAAACAGTCCTGCACATACGTGCCGACTATATTTTGCGAAAGGGGAGTAAACCGATGAGTACACTAACTAGGGGGACCAACAGACCGTAGTGGTCTCCCCTGGTACCTAAATGCATACCCCTGGTACCTCAGCGACTACCCCTGGTACCTAAATGCGTACCCCTGGTACCTCAGAGAGGCCGAATTTTCACATTCCGTGGCCGAACTAGGGAACCGGACGAGGCGGACACTTTTCCGGGAGAGACCCGATGGCACTTAGAAAATATTCGCTCAAGTTGGCAGGACTTCCAGAGCAAGAGGCCGAATTTTCACATTATGTGGCCGAACCGGGGAACCAGCCGAGTCGGACACTTTTCCGGGAGAGACCCGATGGCACTTAGAAAATATTCGCTCAAGTTGGCAGGACTTCCAGAGCAAGAGGCCGAATTTTCACATTATGTGGCCGAACTAGGGAACCGGACGAGTCGGACACTTTTCCGGGCAAGACCCGATGGCACTTAGAAAATATTCGCTCAAGTTGGCAGGACTTCCAGAGCAAGAGGCCGAATTTTCACATTATGTGGCCGAACTAGGGAACCGGACGAGTCGGACACTTTTCCGGGCAAGACCCGATGGCACTTAGAAAATATTCGCTCAAGTTGGCAGGACTTCCAGAGCAAGAGGCCGAATTTTCACTCGCTCGGGCCGACTCGGGGAACCAGCCGAGTCGGACACTTTTCCGGGCAAGACCCGATGGCACTTAGAAAATATTCGCTCAAGTTGGCAGGACTTCCAGAGCAAGAGGCCGAATTTTCACTCGTTCGGGCCGACTCGGGGAACCAGCCGAGTCGGACACTTTTCCGGGCAAGACCCGATGGCACTTAGAAAATATTCGCTCAAGTTGGCAGGACTTCCAGAGCAAGAGGCCGAATTTTCACATTATGTGGCCGAACTAGGGAACCGGACGAGTCGGACACTTTTCCGGGCAAGACCCGATGGCACTTAGAAAATATTCGCTCAAGTTGGCAGGACTTCCAGAGCAAGAGGCCGAATTTTCACTCGTTCGGGCCGACTCGGGGAACCAGCCGAGTCGGACACTTTTCCGGGCAAGACCCGATGGCACTTAGAAAATATTCGCTCAAGTTGACAGGACTTCCAGAGCGAGAGGCCGAATTTTCACTCGGTCGGGCCGACTCGGGGAACCAGACGAGTCGGACACTTTTCCGGGCAAGACCCGTTGGCACTTAGAAAATATTCGCTCAATTTGGCAGGACTTCCAGAGCAAGAGGCCGAATTTTCACTCGTTTGGGCCGACTCGGGGAACCAGCCGAGTCGGACACTTTTCCGGGCAAGACCCGATGGCACTTAGAAAATATTCGCTCAAGTTGACAGGACTTCCAGAGCGAGAGGCCGAATTTTCACTCGGTCGGGCCGACTCGGGGAACCAGACGAGTCGGACACTTTTCCGGGCAAGACCCGTTGGCACTTAGAAAATATTCGCTCAATTTGGCAGGACTTCCAGAGCAAGAGGCCGAATTTTCGCTCGTTCGGGCCGACTCGGGGAACCAGCCGAGTCGGACACTTTTCCGGGCAAGACCCGATGGCACTTAGAAAATATTCGCTCAAGTTGGCAGGACTTCCAGAGCAAGAGGCCGAATTTTCGCTCGTTCGGGCCGACTCGGGGAACCAGCCGAGTCGGACACTTTTCCGGGCAAGACCCGATGGCACTTAGAAAATATTCGCTCAAGTTGGCAGGACTTCCAGAGCAAGAGGCTGAATTTTCACTTTTTCTGGCCGACTCGGGGAACCAGCCGAGTCGGACACTTTTCCGGGCAAGACCCGATGGCACTTAGAAAATATTCGCTAAAGTTGGCAGGACTTCCAGAGCAAGAGGCCGAATTTTCGCTCGTTCGGACCGACTCGGGGAACCAGCCGAGTCGGACACGTTACGGCCGAACAGCCGTTGGCACTTAGAAAATATTCGCTCAAGTTGGCAGGACTTCCAGAGCGAGAGGCCGAATTTTCGCTCGTTCGGGCCGACTCGGGGAACCAGCCGAGTCGGACACTTTTCCGGGCAAGACCCGATGGCACTTAGAAAATATTCGCTCAAGTTGGCAGGACTTCCAGAGCGAGAGGCCGAATTTTCGCTCGTTCGGGCAGACTCGGGGAACCAGCCGAGTCGGACACATTACGGCCGAACACCCGTTGGCACTTAGAAAATATTAGCTCAAGTCGGCCGGACTTCCAGGCGAAGAGGCCGAATTTTCACTTTTTCTGGCCGACTCGGGGAACCAGCCGAGTCGGACACATTTCGGCGTAACACCCGTTGGCACTTAGAAAATATTCGCCCAAGTCGGCCGGACTTCCAGGCGAAGAGGCCGAATTTTCGCTCGTTCGGGCCGACCGGAGGAACCAGCCGAGTCGGACACATTACGGTGTAACACCCGTTGGCACTTAGAAAATATTCGCCAAAGTTCGTTGGACCTCCAGGCGAAGAGGCCGAATTTTCGCTCGTTCGGGCCGACTCGGGGCACCAGCCGAGTCGGACACATTACGGCCGAACACCCGTTGGCACTTAGAAAATATTCGCCAAAGTTCGTCGGACTTCCAGGCGAAGAGGCCGAATTTTCGCTCGTTCGGGCCGACTCGGGGAACCAGCCGAGTCGGACACATTTCGGCGCAACACCCGTTGGCACTTAGAAAATATTCGCCAAAGTTCGTCGGACTTCCAGGCGAAGAGGCCGAATTTTCGCTCGTTCGGGCCGACTCGGGGAACCAGCCGAGTCGGACACATTTCGGCGCAACACCCGTTGGCACTTAGAAAATATTCGCCAAAGTCGGCCGGACTTCCAGGCGAAGAGGCCGAATTTTCGCTCGTTCGGGCCGACTCGGGGAACCAGCCGAGTCGGACACATTTCGGCGCAACACCCGTTGGCACTTAGAAAATATTCGCCAAAGTCGGCCGGACTTCCAGGCGAAGAGGCCGAATTTTCGCTCGTTCGGGCCGACTCGGGGAACCAGCCGAGTCGGACACATTTCGGCGCAACACCCGTTGGCACTTAGAAAATATTCGCCAAAGTTCGTCGGACCTCCAGAGCGAGAGGCCGAATTTTCACTTTTTCTGGCCGACCGGAGAACCAGCCGAGGCGGACACATCACGCCGCTTTTGCCGTTGGCATATTCGAAACTTCCAGAATCGGCTTTTTCGCCGTCGCTGTCCGGCCTGGGCACCATCGTGGCTCGGACACGTCGTGTGCCAGCGTCCGCTGGCACTTAGAAAATTTTTCAAAATAAAAATAAACAGTCCTGCACATACGTGCCCACTATATTTTGCGAAAGGGGAGTAAACCGTCGATGAGTACGCTGACTAGTGGGACCAACCATCGCGCTCTGGCGCACCTGAAGACCAAAGTTGGTACTGCACCCTACCCCTGGTACCCAAACGGGGTAGAGGCCGATTTTTCGCATTTGGCGGCCGACCTAGGGAACCAGAAGAGGCGGACACTTTTCCGAGCAAGTGCCGATGGCACTTCCAGAGCGAGAGGCCGAATAATCGTAATTTGTGGCCGACTTGGGAACCAGCGAAGGCGGATAGGAAGTGGAGCGGGTCCCGCCGGCTGGTCCGCGGGCCAATTGCGGTCCCGCGAGTTAGCGATCGCGGTCCGGAATTCTAGCCGACTTGGGAACCAGCGAAGGCGGATAGGAAGTGGATTGGGTCCCGCCGGCTGGTCCGCGGGCCAATTGCGGTCCCGCGAGTTAGCGATTGCGGTCCGGAATTCTAGCCGACTTGGGAACCAGCGAAGGCGGATAGGAAGTCAAGTGGGTCCCGCCGGCTGGTCCGCGGGCCAATTGCGGTCCCGCGAGTTAGCGATCGCGGTCCGGAATTCTAGCCGACTTGGGAACCAGCGAAGGCGGATAGGAAGTCAAGCGGGTCCCGCCGGCTGGTCCGCGGGCCAATTGCGGTCCCGCGAGTTAGCGATCGCGGTCCGGAATTCTAGCCGGCCGGGGACCACCGCGAGGCGGATGGGTGGTCACCGAGGTCCCGCCGGCTGGTCCGCGGGCCATTTAGGGTCCCGCGAGTTACCGATCGCGGTCCGGAATTCTACCCGGCCAGGGACCACCGCGAGGCGGATGGGTGGTCACCGAGGTACCGCCGGCTGGTCCGCGGGCCATTTAGGGTCCCGCGAGGTACCGATCGCGGTCCGGAATTCTACCCGGCCAGGGACCACCGCGAGGCGGATGGGTCTTCACCGAGGTCCCGCCGGCTGGTCCGCGGGCCATTTAGGGTCCCGCGAGTTACCGATCGCGGTCCGGAATTCTACCCGGCCGGGGACCACCGCGAGGCGGATGGGTGGTCACCGAGGTCCCGCCGGCTGGTCCGCGGGCCATTTAGGGTCCCGCGAGGTACCGATCGCGGTCCGGAATTCTACCCGGCTGGGGACCACCGCGAGGCGGATGGGTCTTCACCGAGGTCCCGCCGGCTGGTCCGCGGGCCATTTAGGGTCCCGCGAGTTACCGATCGCGGTCCGGAATTCTACCCGGCCGGGGACCACCGCGAGGCGGATGGGTGGTCACCGAGGTCCCGCCGGCTGGTCCGCGGGCCATTTAGGGTCCCGCGAGGTACCGATCGCGGTCCGGAATTCTACCCGGCTGGGGACCACCGCGAGGCGGATGGGTCTTCACCGAGGTCCCGCCGGCTGGTCCGCGGGCCATTTAGGGTCCCGCGAGTTACCGATCGCGGTCCGGAATTCTAGCCGGCCGGGGACCACCGCGAGGCGGATGGGTCTTCACCGAGGTCCCGCCGGCTGGTCCGCGGGCCATTTAGGGTCCCGCGAGGTACCGATCGCGGTCCGGAATTCTAGCCGGCCAGGGACCACCGCGAGGCGGATGGGTCTTCACCGAGGTCCCGCCGGATGGTCCGCGGGCCATTTAGGGTCCCGCAAATTACCGATCGCGGTCCGGAATTCTAGCCGGCAAGGGACCACCGCGAGGCGGATGGGTGGTCACCGAGGTCCCGCCGGCTGGTCCGCGGGCCATTTAGGGTCCCGCGAATTACCGATCGCGGTCCGGAATCCACGCCGGCCAGGGACCACCGCGAGGCGGATGGGTCTTCACCGAGGTCCCGCCGGCTGGTCCGCGGGCCATTTAGGGTCCCGCGAATTACCGATCGCGGTCCGGAATTCTAGCCGGCCGGGGACCACCGCGAGGCGGATGGGTGGTCACCGAGGTCCCGCCGGCTGGTCCGCGGGCCAATTGCGGTCCCGCGAGTTAGCGATCGCGGTCCGGAATTCTACCCGGCCGGGGACCACCGCGAGGCGGATGGGTGGTCACCGACGTCCCGCCGGCTGGTCCGCGGGCCAATTGCGGTCCCGCGAGTTACCGATCGCGGTCCGGAATTCTACCCGGCCGGGGACCACCGCGAGGCGGATGGGTGGTCACCGAGGTCCCGCCGGCTGGTCCGCGGGCCATTTAGGGTCCCGCGAGTTACCGATCGCGGCCCGGAATTCTACCCGGCCGGGGACCACCGCGAGGCGGATGGGTCTTCACCGAGCTCCCGCCGGGTGGTCCGCGGGCCATTTAGGGTCCCGCGAGGTACCGATCGCGGTCCGGAATTCTACCCGGCCGGGGACCACCGCGAGGCGGATGGGTGGTCACCGACGTCCCGCCGGCTGGTCCGCGGGCCATTTAGGGTCCCGCGAGTTACCGATCGCGGCCCGGAATTCTACGCGGCCGGGGACCACCGCGAGGCGGATGGGTCTTCACCGAGGTCCCGCCGGCTGGTCCGCGGGCCATTTAGGGTCCCGCGAGGTACCGATCGCGGTCCGGAATTCTACCCGGCCGGGGACCACCGCGAGGCGGATGGGTCTTCACCGAGGTCCCGCCGGCTGGTCCGCGGGCCATTTAGGGTCCCGCGAGGTACCGATCGCGGTCCGGAATTCTACCCGGCCGGGGACCACCGCGAGGCGGATGGGTCTTCACCGAGGTCCCGCCGGCTGGTCCGCGGGCCATTTAGGGTCCCGCGAGGTACCGATCGCGGTCCGGAATTCTACCCGGCCAGGGACCACCGCGAGGCGGATGGGTCTTCACCGAGGTCCCGCCGGCTGGTCCGCGGGCCATTTAGGGTCCCGCGAGGTACCGATCGCGGTCCGGAATTCTACCCGGCCAGGGACCACCGCGAGGCGGATGGGTCTTCCCCGAGGTCCCGCCGGCTGGTCCGCGGGCCATTTAGGGTCCCGCGAGGTACCGATCGCGGTCCGGAATTCTACCCGGCCAGGGACCACCGCGAGGCGGATGGGTCTTCACCGAGGTCCCGCCGGCTGGTCCGCGGGCCATTTAGGGTCCCGCGATGGTACCGATCGCGGTCCGGAATTCTACCCGGCCGGGGACCACCGCGAGGCGGATGGGTGGTCACCGAGGTCCCGCCGGCTGGTCCGCGGGCCATTTAGGGTCCCGCGAGTTAGCGATCGCGGCCCGGAATTCTAGCCGGCCGGGGACCACCGCGAGGCGGATAGGTCTTCACCGAGGTCCCGCCGGCTGGTCCGCGGGCCATTTAGGGTCCCGCGAGGTACCGATCGCGGTCCGGAATTCTACCCGGCCGGGGACCACCGCGAGGCGGATGGGTGGTCACCGAGGTCCCGCCGGCTGGTCCGCGGGCCATTTAGGGTCCCGCGAGTTCGCGGTCGCGGTCCGGAATTCTAGCCGGCCGGGGACCACCGCGAGGCGGATGGGTGGTCACCGAGGTCCCGCCGGCTGGTCCGCGGGCCATTTAGGGTCCCGCGAGGTACCGATCGCGGCCCGGAATTCTAGCCGGCCGGGGACCACCGCGAGGCGGATGGGTCTTCACCGAGGTCCCGCCGGCTGGTCCGCGGGCCATTTAGGGTCCCGCGAGTTAGCGATCGCGGTCCGGAATTCTAGCCGGCCGGGAACCACCGCGAGGCGGATGGGTGCTCACCGAGGTCCCGCCGGCTGGTCCGCGGGCCATTTAGGGTCCCGCGAGGTACCGATCGCGGTCCGGAATTCTACCCGGCCAGGGACCACCGCGAGGCGGATGGGTGGTCACCGAGGTCCCGCCGGCTGGTCCGCGGGCCATTTAGGGTCCCGCGAGTTAGCGATCGCGGTCCGGAATTCTAGCCGGCCCGGAGCCACCCAGAGGCCGTGCACACGCGCCGGGTGGCCGGAAATACCTCCAGCCGAGCGGACATGCACTTTGTAAGCACCTTGGACGAGATGGCTGAGCCTTACTCGACTTCCAGCACCCCGGCTAAGCGTTCTCCACGGCCCGCTGTGCTTCCAGAAGACCTCCAGCCGGTCCTCATGGTGCTTTACTCCTCACTCTCTAAGCCGGCCCAGGCTTCCAGCACCCCGGCTAAGCGTTCTCCACGGCCCGCTGTGCTTCCAGAAGACCTCCAGACGGTCCTCATGGTGCTTTACTCCTCACTCTTTAAGCCGAACGAGGCTTCCAGCACCCCGGCTAAGCATTTTACGCGGCCCGCCGAGCCTCCACAGCACTTCCAGCCGGTTCCACGGCTGCTTTCCTCCTCACTGTTTAAGCCGAACGAGGCTTCCAGAGCCCCGGCTAAGCGTTTTGCGCGGCCCGCTGAGCTTCCAGAGCACCTCCAGCCGGTTCCCCGGCTGCTTTCCTCCTCACTTTCTAAGCCGCCCGAGGCTTCCAGAGCCCCGGCTAAGCGTTCTCCACGTCCCGTTGATCTCCCCGGAGGTCGTAACGGGGAATTACCTCCCTCCAGCGGACACGGCGGGTAAATACGCCACCTCTCGCACTTAGCGCACACACCCGTTGCTGCGCGTCCGGTGGCACTTTGAGCGGCCAAACGGCGGGAGTAACAGTCACTCTCTTAAGTTAGGCTCATTTGACATTTTCTTGAACGGTTCGTGGATAAATATGTGATATATACTACATATGATCGCATTTATAGTCAAATCTTTTCAAAATGTCATTCTCCGGGTGCATTCCTCCTCGCTTCTTAAGCCGAACGAGGCTTCCAGAGCCCCGGTTAAGCGTTTTACGTGGCCCGCCGAGCCTCCACAGCACCTCCAGCCGGTTCTCCGGGTGCTCCCATCCTCACTGTTTAAGCCGAACGAGGCTTCCAGAGCCCCGGCTAAGCGTTTTACGCGGCCCGCTGAACTTCCACAGCACCTCCAGCCGGTTCTCCGGGTGCTCCCATCCTCACTGTTTAAGCCGAACGAGGCTTCCAGAGCCCCGGCTAAGCGTTTTACGCGGCCCGCTGAGCTTCCACCGCACCTCCAGCCGGTTCCCCGGCTGCTTTCCTCCTCACTGTTTAAGCCGAACGAGGCTTCCAGAGCCCCGGCTAAGCGTTTTGCGCGGCTCGCCGAACTTCCACAGCACCTCCAGCCGGTCCTCGGGGTGCTTTCTTCCCAACTATTGACGCCCGAGGAGGCTTCCAGCACCCCGGCTAAGCGTTCTCCGCGTCCCGCTGATCTTCCCGGAGCTTGTAACGGGGAAATACCTCCCTCTAGCGGACACGGCGGGTAAATACGCCACCTCTCGCACTTAGCGCACACACCCGTTGCTGCGCGTCTGATGGCACTTTGAGCGGCCAAACGGCGGGAGTAACTGTCACTCTCTTAAGGTAGGCTCACTTGAGATTTTTTTAACCGTCCGCGGAGGCGACCGGGACCACCGGGACAGCCGGGAGGCCGTGCGCGCGGGCCAAGTGGCCGAAAATAGCTCCAGGCCGACCGGATCGGCTAGTTGTAGGCACCGCGGATGAGATCGCGGAGCATTATTCGACTTCCAGCGGCCCGTGCGCTCACGCACGCCGCCCGGCACCTCCGGGAGGCCGTGCGCATGCGCAAGTTGCCGAAAATAGCTCCTAGCCGACCGGATCGGCTGTTTGTGAGCACCGCGGATGAGATCGCGGAGCTTCATCCGACTTCCAGCGGCCGGTGCGCTCGCGCACTCCACCCGGCACCTCCGGGAGGCCGTGCGCGCGCGCCAAGTGGCCCAAAATAGCTCCAGCCCAGCGGATCTGCACTCCGCGGATGAGATCGCGGAGCTTTTTTCGACTTCCAGCGGCCGGCGCGCACGACGAGCGGACCCGGTGACGGTCCAGCTCCACCCGGTACCTCGCACGGCCCGCTTCTCCCCCCCGCGCGGACTTCCGAGCGCTCGGGGAGACGTTCGGAAGCCGCCGGTGACGTTGGAGCGGGGAAATACCTCCCTCCAGCGGACACGGCGAGTAAATACACCTTCGGCCAAACGGCGGGAGTAACTATGACTCTCTTAAGGTAGCGGCACTCGACATCTTTTTCACGGTTCGTGGACGACCCGGCCGGTTCTCGGGGGTGCTTTTTCTCCTAACTCTTGACCCCCGAGGAGGCTTCCAGAGCCCCGGCTAAGCGTTTTACGCGGCCCGCTGAACTTCCACAGCACCTCCAGCCGGTTCTCCGGGTGCTCCCATCCTCACTGTTTAAGCCGAACGAGGCTTCCAGAGCCCCGGCTAAGCGTTTTACGCGGCCCGCCGAGCTTCCACAGCACCTCCAGCCGGTTCTCATGATGCATTCCTCCTCACTTTCTAAGCCGAACGAGGCTTCCAGAGCCTCGGCTAAGCGTTTTACGCGGCCCGCTGAGCTTCCACAGCACCTCCAGCCGGTTCCCCGGGTGCTTTCCTCCTCACTATTTAAGCCGAACGAGGCTTCCAGAGCCTCGGCGAAGCGTTTTACGCGGCCCGCTGGACTTCCAGAGCACCTCCAGCCGGTTCCCCGGGTGCTTTCCTTCTCACTGTTTAAGCCGAACTAGGCTTCCAGAGCCCCGGCTAAGCGTTTTACGCGGCCCGCCGAGCCTCCACAGCACTTCCAGGCGGTTCTCCGGGTGCTTCACTCCTCACTCTTTAAGCCGAACGAGGCTTCCAGAGCCCCGGCTAAGCGTTTTACGCGGCCCGCTGAGCTTCCACCGCACCTCCAGCCGGTTCCCCGAGTGCTTTACTCCTCACTTTCTAAGCCGAACGAGGCTTCCAGAGCCCCGGCTAAGCGTTCTCCGCGTCCCGCTGATCTTCCCGGAGCTTGTAACGGGGAAATACCTCCCTCTAGCGGACACGGCGGGTAAATACGCCACCTCTCGCACTTAGCGCACACTCGCGTTGCTGCGCGTCTGATGGCACTTTGAGCGGCCAAACGGCGGGAGTAACTGTCACTCTCTTATGGTAGGCTCACTTGAGATTTTTTTAACCGTCCGCGGAGGCTACCGGGACCACCGGGACAGCCGGGAGGCCGTGCGCGCGGGCCAAGTGGCCGAAAATAGCTCCAAGCCCAGCGGATCGGCTGTTTGCAAGCACCGCGGATGAGATCGCGGAGCTTTATCCGACTTCCAGCGGCCGGTGCGCTCGCGCACTCCACCCGGCACCTCCGGGAGGCCGTGCGCGCGCGCCAAGTGGCCCAAAATAGCTCCAGCCCAGCGGATCGGCTCTTTACAAGCACCGCGGATGAGATCGCGGAGCATTATTCGACTTCCAGCGGCCCGTGCGCTCACGCACTCCACCCGGCACCTCCGGGAGGCCGTGCGCGCGCGCCAAGTGGCCGAAAATAGCTCCAAGACGACCGGATCGGCTGTTTACAAGCTCCGCGGATGAGATCGCGGAGCTTTATGCGACTTCCAGCGGCCGGTGCGCTCGCGCACTCCACCCGGCACCTCCGGGAGGCCGTGCGCGCGCGCCAAGTGGCCCAAAATAGCTCCAGCCCAGCGGATCTGCACTTTACAAGCTCCGCGGATGAGATCGCGGAGCTTCATTCGACTTCCAGCGGCCGGTGCGCTCGCGCACTCCACGCGGCACCATCCGGGAGGCCGTGCGCGCGCGCCAAGTGGCCCAAAATAGCTCCAGCCCAGCGGATCGGCTGTTTACAAGCACCGCGGATGAGATCGCGGAGCTTTATTCGACTTCCAGCGGCCGGCGCGCACGACGAGCGGACCAGGTGACGGTCCAGCTCCACACGGTACCTCGCACGGCCCGCTTCTCCCCCCCGCGCGGACTTCCGAGCGCTCGGAGAGACGTTCGGAAGCCGCCGGTGACGTTGGAGCGGGGAAATACCTCCCTCCAGCGGACACGGCGAGTAAATACACCTTCGGCCAAACGGCGGGAGTAACTATGACTCTCTTAAGGTAGCGGCACTCGACATCTTTTTCACGGTTCGTGGAGGACCCGGCCGGTTCTCGGGGGTGCTTTTTCTCCTAACTCTCGACGCCCGAGGAGGCTTCCAGAGCCCCGGCTAAGCGTTTTCCGCTGGCCGATGAGCTTCCAGAGCACCTCCAGCCGGTTCTCATGGGGCTTTCCTCCTAACTCTTGAAGCCCGAGGAGGCTTCCAGAGCCCCGGCTAAGCGTTTTACGCGGCCCGCCGAGCTTCCACAGCACCTCCAGCCGGTTCTCATGATGCATTCCTCCTCACTTTCTAAGCCGAACGAGGCTTCCAGAGCCCCGGCTAAGCGTTTTACGCGGCCCGCCGAGCTTCCACAGCACCTCCAGCCGGTTCTCATGATGCATTCCTCCTCACTTTCTAAGCCGAACGCGGCTTCCAGAGCCCCGGCTAAGCGTTTTACGCGGCCCGCTGGACTTCCACAGCACCTCCAGCCGGTTCCCCGAGTGCTTTCCACCTCACTTTCTAAGCCGAACGAGGCTCCAAGCGCCCCGGCTAAGCGTTCTCCGCGTCCCGGTGATCTTCCCGGAGGTCGTAACGGGGAAATACCTCCCTCCAGCGGACACGGAGAGAAATTACACCGCCTCTCGCACACAGGCGGGTAAACGGCGGGAGTAACTATGACTCTCTTAAGGTAGCCTGACTTGACATCTGTTTAACGGTTCGTGGATAAATACATGATATATACAACTTATGCTCGCATTTACAGCCAAATAATATAAAGTGAGCATTCGGTTATAAACATTGTATTCATAATGTTTATAGGTGATGTTAATATTTATATATTTAATGTTTATAGGTGATGTTAATATTTATATATTTAATGTTTATAGGTGATGTTAATATTTATATATTTATTTTGTACATCATGTTATGGTTGTACGACACTTGCTATAGGATCATGATGTGATCATATCGGCGGGAGTCGGCCCGGGCTCCGGGTGAAGAGGCCGAATTCTCGACACTCGCGGCCGACCGGGGAACCAGCAGAGGCGGACGCATCGCGGTGCGAGAGCCCTTGGCACTTAGAAAAAATTTGGCAAAAGTCGCTCCGGGCTCCGGGTGGAGAGGCCGAATTATCGCCACTCGCGGCCGACCGGGGAACCAGCAGAGGCGGACGCATCGCGGCGCGAGAGCCCTTGGCACTTAGAAAAAAAATGGCAAAAGTCGCTCCGGGCTCCGGGTGAAGAGGCCGAATTCTCGCCACTCGCGGCCGACCGGGGAACCAGCGAAGGCGGGTAAGCTTTCTAGGGAGCCCCGCCGGCTGGTCCGCGGGCCGAACGTGGTCCCGTAAAGTACCGACAGCGGACGCCGACCCACGCCCGGTAAGAACCACCGAGAGGCGGACACGCTCTCCGACGAGCCCCGCCGGCCGTTCCGCGGCGGGAAATGCGCCCTCTGGCGGACACGCCGTTGTAAATGAATGGGCTTTGGCACTTAGTGCATTTTCGCAAAAGTTGAGCCGCGCTCCGGGCGAAGAGGCCGAATTCTCGCTACTCGCGGCCGACCGGGGAACCAGCGAAGGCGGGTAAGCTTTCAAGAGAGCCCCGCCGGCTGGTCCGCGGGCCGAACGTGGTCCCGTAAAGTACCGACAGCGGACGGCGACCCACGCCCGGCAGGAACCACCGAGAGGCGGACACGCTCTCCGACGAGCCCCGCCGGCCGGTCCGCGGCGGGAAATGCGCCCTCTGGCGGACACGCCGTTGTAAATGAATGGGCTTTGGCACTTAGTGCATTTTCGCAAAAGTTGAGCCGCGCTCCGGGCGAAGAGGCCGAATTCTCGCCACTCGTGGCCGACCAGGGAACCAGCGAAGGCGGGTAAGCTTTCAAGAGAGCCCCGCCGGCTGGTCCGCGGGCCGATTATGGTCCCGTCACCCACCGACAGCGGACGCCGACCCACGCCCGGCAAGGAACCACCCAGAGGCGGACACGCTCTCCGACGAGCCCCGCCGTCCGGTCCGCGGCGGGAAATGCGCCCTCTGGCGGACACGCCGTTGTAAATGAATGGGCTTTGGCACTTAGTGCATTTTCGCAAATGTCGCTCCGCGCTCCGGGCGAAGAGGCCGAATTCTCGCCACTCGTGGCCGACCAGGGAACCAGCGAAGGCGGGTAAGCTCTCAAGAGAGCCCCGCCGGCTGGTCCGCGGGCCGATTGCGGTCCCGTAAAGTACCGACAGCGGACGCCGACCCACGCCCGGCAAGGACCACCGAGAGGCGGATACGCTCTCCGACGAGCCCCGCCGGCCGGTCCGCGGCGGGAAACGCGCCCTCTGGCGGACACGCCGTTGTAAATGAATGGGCTTTGGCACTTAGTGCATTTTCGCTTAAGTTGAGCCGCGCTCCGGGCGAAGAGGCCGAATTATCGCTACTCGTGGCCGACCGGGGAACCAGCGAAGGCGGGTGGGCTTTTCCATAGAGCCCCGCCGGCTGGTCCGCGGGCCAATTATGGTCCCGTCACCTACCGACAGCGGACGCCGATCCACGCCCGGCAAGGACCACCCAGAGGCGGATAACGGCGCACACCGCGAACGGCGGGTGGCGGTCGCTGGGTGGCGGTCGGCTGGTGGCGGTCGGGGGGTGGCGGTCGGGGATGGTGCTTGGGGATGGTGCTTGGGGACCGGTGGCGCCGGAGGCGCACACCGCGAACGGCTGGTGGCGGTCGGCTGGTGGCGGTCGGCTGGTGGCGGTCGGCTGGTGGCGGTCGGGGGGTGGCGGTCGGGGGGTGGCGGTCGGGGATGGTGCTTGGGGATGGTGCTTGGGACCGGTGGCGCCGGAGGCGCACACCGCGAACGGCTGGTGGCGGTCGGCTGGTGGCGGTCGGCTGGTGGCAGTCGGCTGGTGGCGGTCGGGGGGTGGCGGTCGGGGGGTGGCGGTCGGGGATGGTGCTTGGGGATGGTGCTTGGGGACCGGTGGCGCCGGAGGCGCACACCGCGAACGGCTGGTGGCGGTCGCCTGGTGGCGGTCGGCTGGTGGCGGTCGGCTGGTGGCGGTCGGGGGGTGGCGGTCGGGGGGTGGCGCTTGGGGATGGTGGCGGTCACCTTGTGGCGGTCGGGGGGTGGCGCTTGGGGATGGTGGCGGTCGCCTTGTGGCGGTCGCCTTGTGGCGGTCGGGGGGTGGCGGTCGGGGGGTGGCGCTTGGGGATGGTGGCGGTCGCCTTGTGGCGGTCGGGGGTGGCGCTTGGGGATGGTGGCTGTCGCCTGGTGGCGGTCGGGGGTGGCGCTTGGGGATGGTGGCGGTCGCCTTGTGGCGGTCGGGGGTGGCGCTTGGGGATGGTGGCTGTCGCCTGGTGGCGGTCGGGGGTGGCGCTTGGGGATGGTGGCTGTCGCCTGGTGGCGGTCGACTTGCTGCGGTCGGGGGTGGCGCTTGGGGATGGTGGCTGTAGCCTTGTGGTGGTCCGGGGTGGCGCTTTGGGACCGGCGTCCGGCG
>NW_028284319.1:0-25698 GCF_059516105.1 Syngnathus floridae | reverse complement strand
CGCTTGGCCCAATCAATAAAGTATCCCACTGTGCTGCTGGCAATGTAAAATCTGTAGTAGCCCAACCAGAGGTATTCGATAGTGCCTGTTCCTCCTGTTGGTAAACTGCTGCTGCCGATCGTATCAGGATCGTATCCACCACAGCTTACTTCAGCACCTTGGATCACACCACCACTTGTAACATTATCACAAACTAATTGGCATTCAGACTGGCAGTAGCTGATTGCATCAACAGAGAAATCAGGGCTGCCCCAGCCATTGAGCAATTTGATGAAACGTACATTCTGATTAACAGTAACTACATCATTAACCAGCACAATCTTTGAATTAGTTGTCAAAGTTGTTAAAGCAGTGAAGTTGTTACCATCTTCCGAAACAAACAATTGCAAGCGTGCAGGACCACTGAAGGAGCTAGAGTAATTTCTAGTTTTCCAGCTTACAATAAATTCATCACCTACTTCTAATACATCATCAAGTTCTACAATGATATTATCGTTTTCATCATAGAACTTAGCTACATGACCATCAGGCGCATTCTTAAGATTAGAAGAGTAGTATACTCCATTATTGTTAGAAGTACTCTTGATATTGCCGGAATTAGTGATTAATTGACCACCACAATTGCTATTAACATTGGCGACAACTTTAGAAACGATGTTAGACTCACCATTCCAGTAGATACAGCCATTACGGCGAGAGCAGCGCAGGTAATAAGTCGTCTGAGTAATCGCTTCTGGATTGTAGCTTGCACTATTAGCACCATTGATTGGTGTCCATTGTTCCCAGGGAAGAGTTGGATCAGTGCTTTCGAGCCACAAGTACTCCAGAGCTCCCCAGCCACCGCTAGGCGATTGTACATTGCTGATCACCCCTGGATCGAAAGGACCACAGTTGACTTCGTAGTTGCCAATGCTTCCACCATCGGTAACATTTTCGCAGATAAAATCATTTGTTGTGAATTTATTGCCTTTGGCCTGGCCAGTGTTGTAGCACAGCAAGCACATAGTAATCAGCAACCAGCTGATGAAAGTAAAGGCGTAAGGAGAGTTCACGTTTTGGTTAAATTGTAAGATTCGCTTCATGGTCTGTGTGTTTGTATTGGACTAGAACATTTTAATTGTGTTGTTTGCATGCCTCATCAATTCTGTTTGCAGAATGACTGGGACAATGCAAAATGAGGGGCGAACCGAAATAGAGGATGTGAAAATGTAAGTTTGGTTGTCCTAAAGTCTTCTTGGGATTATCTTTCTTTAAGGAATAGAAAGGGGGAGTAAATGTGAAGGGGGAGATTAGTTTCACAATTCAAAGATATAATGTTTTAAATCAATGACAAATTATTTTAAAAATATGAAATAATCATATGTTTTGATGAATTAGAATAGCTTTGTCAAACTTTATTATAGTAAATTGAAATAGAGTAAGTAATAAATCGTGAAGACTAATAATGCGAATTTTTGCCGAATATGTTAAAATTTAAATATACCCTAAAGAGGGTAGAGGGAATGCCCCTAAAATAGGCCTATATGGCTCAAAAATGCGGGTTTATTATCGCTAGTAGGGCAAGTGGAAAACTGTGACAGGATAAATTAGAAACGGCTACTATCGTATAAGTAATAGTAGCCGTTTATCCGCTTATTTTACAACAGATTAATACTGCTTTAAGACTTTTATTACAGAGACTTTATCATTATCAAGTGATCTAACCCGAATAAAGTAGATGCCTCCTCCAGGATTATTACTATTGAATTCGATAATTCCAGACTTTGGATTGATCTGCATACTTTCAACGACCTGACCATTAGTATTGATCATTTCGACGATCGCATTATTACCAAAGTCAGCCAATGTTTCGATGTTCAGCATGCTTTGGAAAGGATTAGGGTAAGCATAGACTTCTTCCATTCCTTCTAATCCAATCATGATATCAACCATACTAGAGTAAGCTTCTGTACCGATAAGGCCTACCTGCTTGATCCGGTAGAAATTACGGCCTTTGACCGCCAGTTTGTCCATGTACTCATACACATTGTCGACTCTGGCGTCGCCCTTACCTTTGAGTTGTCCGATGTTCTCGAAGTTGATACCATCTGAAGAACGTTCGATATAGTAGTTGTAGCTATCCTGCTCAGGACCTACTACCCAGTCAAGTCTTACATCCAACTTGTCGAAAACAGTGGCATTCAGATCAACACCGCTGATATTACCGATGCAGTTGATGACTTCAATTCTTACAATATTGGATTCAACAAAAGTCGGACAATCATCAGCGCGAGCACACCTTGCGAACAAGGTAGTTTCCTGTACTGGGAATGGCTGATACATTGGAGAGTTAGAGTTCGGGATCGGAATCCAGTTTACTGGATTTGGATCTGTCAGATTACTCAGCTCGATGTACATCCACATATACTCGATTGGACCATAACCACCCGTTGGAGGTGTGAGGCTTACCAGTTTCTGTGGTGTAGTACCTGGGCAAAGACCAAATTGGTTGTATCCAATCTGACCACCCTGAGTATAGTTCTGGCAAATCAAGTGAACACCTGCATCAAAGTCCAGATCATCTCCATCACCAGGATTGATGGTGAAAGGATCAGTTTTTCCAGAGGCTACATCAGCATCGCTATCTTTATCATCAAATGCGCTGGCATCCATTTCAGTGAATTGATACAGAGGATCATTAATTTCGAAGAGAATAGAATACTCATCAGGTAATACACATTCGAAGCAGTAGAAGCCTTCGCTGTTAGTAGTCGTTTGGTCTACAATGATATCATCAGGAGTACAGTACAATCCATCAGGACCAGCCATCAGCAAGGTAACAGTAGCACCTTCATAACCTTCTTCGAAGATATCCTGGAATCCATTCTCATTACCATCAATCCAAACATAATCTCCAATCTTTCTGGTAAATACATTAACTGGTGCCCCTGTAACATCAAGTGAAGCACAGATGCTACCACCGCCCTGTACAAGCAGTGCATTAACATCAGTACCCGTGGTTACACCGGGAGTGATGCTACTCAAATCCAGCGTAGCAGGATTGTAGACTAAAGTATGGATCACATAATCACCTGTTGCAGTGACGTCGAATGAAGGCGTATTGCTGGTCTGGCGAATGATCAAGCCTGGCTGAGACGTTAATACATAGATGGTTTCATATCCAGCAGGAGCATTAGCATTTCCATCTGGAGTAGCACTAAGAGTTGCTGTACCGTTAACAAGACAAACTGGATCAGCATCTATAGTCAGAGTCCCTGCGTCAGGGCGCTCAACGGTAATCGTTGTTGAGGCCATTGCCTGACAGCCGTTGGCATCTGTTACTTCAACTGTGATATCGAATATACCGCCCATCATCATAGTATAGGTAGGATTGGCGATAGTAGCATCATCGAAAGAGCCGCCGCTTGCCGTCCAGCTATAAGTTAATACTCCAACGCCACTGGCATTTGCATTAAACTGTACCGATTGACCAGAGCAGGTTACTGCGCCTTGTGGCATCAGGTCAATTGTAGGATTGGCATTAACCGTAACACTGGTTGTAGCTGAAGCCTGACAGCCCTTGGCATCAGTAACTTCAACAGTAATATCATAAGTGCCAGGCATCATCATCGTATAAGTAGGATCGGCGATGCTTGCATCGTCAAAAGAACCACCAGTTGCCGTCCAGCTATAGGTAAATGGGCCATTACCACTTGCAGTAGCGCTAAGCTGAGTAGAGCTTCCTGCACAGATTTCTGTTGGCGGAGTAACTGTTACTTCTGGAGCACTATTTACAGTGACAGTAGTCGTGGCCGAAGCCTGACAGCCATTGGCATCCGTTACTTCAACAGTGATATCATAAGTACCAGGCATCATCATCGTATAGGTAGGATTGGCGATGCTCGCATCATCAAAAGAACCACCAGTTGCCGTCCAGCTATAAGTGAAAGGTGCGGCACCACTAGCATTAGCAGTGAGCTGAGTGGAGCCACCTGGACAAATCTCAGCACCATTAGGATCGATATCAACACTTGGATTATCATTGATGGTGACAGTAGTCGTTGCTGAGGCCTGACAGCCATTCGCATCTGTTACCTCTACGCTGATATCGTAGGTGCCAGGCATCATCATCGTATAAGTAGGGTTGGCACTACTAGAATCATTAAATGATCCTCCGCTTGCAGTCCAGCTATACGTTAAACCGTTACCAGTTGTAGATGTAGTGAAATTCACTGATTCACCTCTACAAACAGCAGGGTTTGATGGATTGATATTGACTGTTGGATTGGCATTAATCGTTACAGAGGAGGTAGAAGAAGCTTGACAACCATTAGCATCAGTCACTTCGACTGTGATGGTATACAAACCAGGCATCATCATCGTATAAATCGGAGTCGCACTGCTAGCATCATCAAATGATCCTCCACTAGCTGTCCATGCATAGGTAAATGGACCAGTACCACTAGCCGTAGCAGTTAACTGAACACCAGCACCTGGGCAGCTTTCAGCATCAGCAGGTGAGATGCTTACAACTGGGATGGCATTACGTACAACCTCAATAGGATTAGAGAGCTTGTAGCAGCCCATCAAATCAGTAGGTGCAGTATTGCCTTCGACCAAGCCTGTTAGACCATCTTCGTAGGTAATATGCCAGATCAAGCAGGTTCCCGGAGGTGCTCCGCTTAAATCAAATGGCGGAGCCATCGGCAGAGCGAGGATTACACCCGTATTATCAGTGATGATCCAGCCATTATTAGTACCTGTATTACCACTAACAGTTACATTGATGGGATCAGGAATACCATCTTGAGTACATATAGTTGTTGGGTCATTGGTAGCAATCGTACCCGGCTCGATTACACAATTGTTGCAATCCGTACGGACAACACTGATAGGCTCAGTGAGGTCGAAGCAACCTAAGATATTATTAGCATTCTGACCAACTTCTGTACCAACCAGAGTGCCTTCCCAGGCTAAACCCCAAATCAGGCAGGTTCCAATACCAGTGCCTTCAAAATTGAATTGTGGATTGGTAGTGATGACTAAGATATTTCCAGCAGCATCTGTTACTACATAACGGAAATTGGCACCTGTACTGCCTGAAGAAATGACATTTACAATGTCATCAACTCCGTCCGTTACACAAAACTCTGTTGGGTCATTGGTAGAGATTGATCCTGCATCGGGAACAACACCACTACTATTTACCACCACACTGCCTTCAGCAGTACAGTTATTGGCATCGGTAACGGTAACGGTGTAGGTCCCAGCCATCAGGCCCATTGGGTTATTAGTCATATCTCCATTACTCCATTCAAAAGTATAAGGAGCAGTACCCGTCATTACACCGACATATGCCGTACCATTATCTTCGCCACAGGTAGCATCTGTAGAACTAAGCATGATCCAAAGTCCCTCAGGAGAAAGTTCGACCACTTGGGTACCTACGCAGGTAGCCCCAGTTGCATCGGTTACAGTAACGGTATAGGTTCCAGCAGATAAGCCGACTGCAATATCTGTGGTTTGACCATCACTCCATAAGTAGGTATAAGGAGCAGTACCGCCACTAGCAACAACAGTTGCTGTAGCATCAGCACTTCCTGGGCAAGTTTCAAAACTTGCTGTTGTGAAAATATCAATAGCACCGACAAAGGCAGTTCCTATAGCCTGGCCAAGGTCGATGTCAATAACCGTAACAGTGTATGTTCCGGAAGTTAATCCTGTAATTGTAGCACCAGTAGCGCCGTTACTCCAGTTATAGGTGTAGGGAGCCCAGCCACCACCACCAGTAGCAGTGATCGCACCATCAGCGGCACCATTGCAGGAGGCATTGGTAACGTCGAGGTCAACAAACACCTGGGCGGAGGCATTATACTGAAAACTCAATAGGAATCCCACTAGCAGTATGCTGAAAAGGGACTTTAGGGTGGAATATGGGCTGAAAATATTCCTGTTTAAGTTTTGGTTTGTAAAATTCAATTTCATCATGAAATTACGATTTAAAGTGTAAAATAGGATGACGTTGTGTTAGCATCATATACAGCTTACAGGTATAGCACAGGGCAATACATTGTAACGTAAATTATTCTTTGAATACTGGAATTTGGGACAGTTAACACGACTTATCAAAAGCTAGTTTTGAAAGTTGTAAACTGTTATGATTTGCTTTGCTATTGTGAAATGTTGGGGTCAGTAAAAATACTCAGTTTGTGATTATGAACACCTTACTCCTAGATTAAACCTACTTTATAAAGATTAAAGATACATATTTTACTTTAGATATACATAAAACAAAGGTGTTTTCCATCCTTATTTTGCCCCTAAAGTTAAACAAAAGAAAATGGAGGTGCAAGTTCATTTGAATACTTACCCTGTTTAGGGTATATATCATATATGGAACTTTTTGTCTTTTAAGCTTGTAGCTAGTTCGTTATCTTAATACTACATTATGGCTAAACTAAAATTAAGAGGGAAAGATTTAAGAAAAATTCGCTTTCCTAATGGACCGGCAAAGTCATTAGCGCTTACGATCATATCTAAGCACTTTAGACATCTAAAACGGCAAGAAGCTATTGACTTGCTAGTGGACTTACTTGCAGATCCCAATAAATATGCGGAGCAGGAACACCTAAGTTCAATTGTACAGGCATTGCAAGAACGTACGGAATCCGGAAAAGCAGAAATTGCACTCCGCCCTCAGGTGGAGCCTTATCAGGTATATGGGGCCAAGCATATTGAAGACGGTGCTCATCAACAAATGGAAACGGCCATGAGATTACCGGTGGCAGTGGCTGGAGCCCTAATGGCTGATGCTCATCATGGCTATGGATTACCAATTGGAGGAGTGTTGGCTACTGAGAAT
This sequence comes from Syngnathus floridae, assembly GCF_059516105.1. Taxonomy (NCBI): domain Eukaryota; kingdom Metazoa; phylum Chordata; class Actinopteri; order Syngnathiformes; family Syngnathidae; genus Syngnathus; species Syngnathus floridae. Next base: position 18,857 of record NW_028284319.1, on the reverse strand, counting down.
GCAATTATCCCATATGGGGTAGGGGTGGATATTGGTTGTAGAATGTGCTTGTCGATATTTGAATTGCCAGTGGCAAAACTTGATGAGGATAGATCTGCCTTTCGCCAAATGTTGGAAGATAACTCCCGTTTTGGCTTTAAAGGCTTTGATGATCCAATGGATGATCCGGTATTAAGTCGTAAGGAATTTAAAGAAATTCCTATCGTGCGAAGCCTGAAAGACAAAGCTTACAAACAGATCGGTAGCTCTGGTTCTGGTAATCATTTTGTTGAATTCGGAAAAGTTACAATTGAAGATCCGGAGAATGAATGGAATTTACCAGCTGGAGATTATTTGGGCTTATTGTCGCACTCGGGGTCAAGAGGCTTGGGAGCTAGTATTGCAAAACATTATACCAATCTAGCTATGGAACAATGCCTTTTGCCAAAAGAGGCTAAACACCTGGCTTGGTTATCTCTCGATACCGAAGAAGGAATGGAATACTGGCTGGCGATGAACCTGGCTGGAGACTATGCCTCTGCTTGTCATCACCATATCCACCGCCGAATGATTCAGTCGCTGGGCCTGCAGCCGCTTGCTATGGTCGAGAATCACCACAACTTTGCCTGGAAAGAACAGCAGGCCGATGGCCGCGAATTCATCGTTCACCGCAAAGGGGCTACGCCAGCACAAAAAGGAGTGCTGGGCATCATTCCAGGCTCTATGACTGCCGCCGGATACATCGTTCGAGGCAAAGGCAACGCCGCCTCATTGAGCTCTGCCTCCCACGGTGCTGGACGTAAGATGTCGAGAACCAAAGCCCGACAAAATATTCATACCAAAGATTTTAAGCGCTATCTTAAAGATCATGGTGTGACTTTATTGGGCGGAGGTTTGGATGAGGCGCCGATGGCCTATAAGGATATTCGTGAAGTGATGAAAGCGCAGGCCGATTTGGTAGATGTTGTAGGAACCTTCCTGCCACAAATTGTACGGATGGATAAGGGCTAGCTGTCAATGCTAAGTGCTTGCAGCTGCCTATGAATATCAACGACCTGAGGCAGAAGCAGTCTTTGCCCGTCATTATATATAATATAGTCGGCGAGTCGAAGCTTTTCTTCTTCGGGCATTTGTTTGTCCATGCGGGCCTCAACGGCGGCACGGTCGCTTTGATCCCTTTGTAGGACGCGTTGTAAGCGCAATTCTTTGGGCGCAAAGATGGTGATGACTTTGTCGAGCTGCTTATAGCTGCCACTCTCGAAGAGGAGGGCCGCTTCTTTAAGGGTGTAGGCAGCACCGGCCTGCTGGCGCTGCCAATGTTCACTGTCGCGGGCCACTGCTGGATGCACTACTGCATTAAGCATCGCCAAACGCGATTTATCATTAAAAGCAATAGCCGCTATGTGTTTGCGATTCAGATTCCCATCTGGCAAATAGGCTGCTGCTCCAAAGATGGATTTGATCTGCTCCACCAACTCCGCATCCTCTGTCATTAATGCTTTCGCCCTCGGATCTGCATAATAGACGGGAATGCCGAATAACTCAAAAAATTGGCAGACGGTCGTCTTACCACTTCCAATTCCACCTGTGATACCAATTTTTAACATGATCTTAGAGCTAAATACGACATTAAGGTAGTAATTTCTTTATATTAAAAGGTATTTTTATAAATTGTGACTAACGAATAGGTTTATTGAATGGGTAACCAATGAAATGGTATAAACGTATACAGTATGCGAATCAATAGTTAAAATACCCAAAGAGATATAGCAGCAGCAATTTTTCCAAACACATGTACAATGAGTCCTTGCTGTGATCTGACTTTGGAAGCTCTTTGAATATCAGTTTTTTCAATTAACCAGTTGAATAAAGATTCAATTGGTTGACGAATCCTTGAAACAGCAGTTGAAAACAATTTATCAGCTGCATGTTTAAATTGCCTGATATAGTCAGATTCGCCTTTGACTAATTTAACAGGTGTATGAATGGATGTACCATTTTCCTTTTTTAATCGCTCATTTAAATCCTTCTTTGAATAGGCTTTATCCCCAAAGATGTTACGACCGATTAGCTGAGGAAAAATATGGCGCATTGCATTTAAGTCGTTTTCCGAGGCTTTACTTAGATTAAAAAACTCCGGCATCGGTAATTTACCAGGACGATGGAAGGCCATTCCGTGAAGTTTGGCTCCATAATAATGGAGTTTTTTAGTTGAACAAAAGCCTTTGTCTGTTAACTGTGGGGCTACTTTTCCTGCTCTTTTACCACTACAAGTGATAATGGGCATGGAATCAATCAGACTGATATCGAATCTTATTCCAGCATGATTTGCATCTGCCAGTAAAGTAGCCACCAAATATGGAAACACACCAGCTAATCGATTTAATCTCCTATTAAATGCCTGATAGGAAGGCAATTGAGGAAACCAGCTTTGCAGATATTTCTTTGCAAAATTGTAAATCGATTTGACTTTAAACTTCTCTTCTTCTGTAACACAGAAGAGGTAAATAGTCAACAATTCTTCATCCGTAAAGTCGGGTTGAATATTATTGTTGCTAAACCTTTGAGAGTACCAGCAGAGTTCCGTATTATAGCACTCATAGATGTAGTAGTAGAGTGCTATCAGTTTGTAATAGTCCATATTCCAAATATAGAACTCTGCTCTGCATCTTTTTTTATTTCAGAAAATTATTCAAGGGATGCTTTCAACCCTTGATTCGCATACAGTATTAATTGGATGAACTAGTTGAGATTTTGATAGAAAATGGGGCTTTGGGAGGGACCCTCCCAATCCACCACCGCCGGCTCTTAGCTTGATCTACAGATACTGCTTCTCTATTCATTCTACGCCCCTGAGCCGCAAGAAGTGCCAGAATTCATCATCCATTGGTACCTGTAGATGACGACCATTCGACACATAGACGGAGAATCAAGAGAAATTCCATAATAATTTGACTTGTTGATATATTATTTTGTGCTTATTTGTTGAGGTGTTTAGTTTTTAAAAGCTTTATTATCAGACACTTAGAGTTTTGAATTTTTTATAAAAAAATATTGATTTCTATAACTGTTTATAACTATTCGGCTTCCTTCCTGCAGAAACAATAGCAAAACCGAACCTATGAAAAGAGGCTTACTACTGACCTTCCTATTATTGCTTTGCTATCTGGGCAAAACGCAGGATATTCACTTTTCTCAATATTATAATACACCGCTGAATATCAATCCAGCACTTACTGGAGCCTTCCTGGAAGATATGCGCTTTATTGGCAATTATCGCAGCCAATGGCAGTCGGTGCCGGTCCCTTACCTGACTTTCTCGGGATCTTTTGATTTGAAATACTTTCATCGGAAGTTTCAAAACGGCTACTTTGCCTTCGGCGGCATTTTCGATATTGATCAGGCCGGAGATTCTGAGCTGAGCTTATCGCAGCTTAATCTCAGTGGTTCTTACACGCAGATACTTAGTGACAATGCTGCGATGAGCGCTGGCTTTCAATTCGGAGGAGGGCAGCGTTCTTTTAAAATGGACCAGCTGCGCTTTGAAAATCAGTATGATGGGGATGTGTTTAATCCCATGCTCGATCCTCGGGAGAATTTTCAGAATACCAGCGTTGGGTTTATTGATGTATCTGCGGGAGTCAATGTATTTGTACGGTCATATGATGGTAAAAGTAGAGGCAATATTGGTATTGGGCTATTTCATCTTAATCGCCCAAACGCAATTTTGATGAGAATGATGATCTCCGTTTGCCAATCCGTATAAGTGTCTATTCTTTCGGGCAGCGACAGTTTACGGATAATATGGCCTATTTGGCGCAGGCCTTAGGGCAAATCCAGGGAACATCAGCAGAGCTAGTCCTTGGAGGAGGATTGCAATACCAACTCAATAAAGAGAAGGGAAAAGAGCTGGCTCTTCAGTTTACTACATCCTTTAGACATAGCTTCACAAATGTTGATGCGATCATTCCGACTTTCGAAGTGCATTATCAATCCTGGCGAATGGGGCTTAGCTACGACATCAACATTTCAGATTTTCGTACGGCCACCAATGGCCAGGGCGGCCCCGAAATATCTCTTATTTATGTAATCACCAAAGTTAAACCGGTAAAGACCTTTAAGGCTTGCCCCATTTTCTAGATGAACAAATAACTATGCATAACCTTCTTAAGTTTGCACTCTTCTGTTTCTGTTTCTTAAGTAGCATTCAGCTTTCTGCACAAAGCTTAAAGGCTTATGTTAAAGCAGGAGATGAGGCCATGGAAAATAAAAATTACCACGCTGCTTTAGAATATTACCGATCGGCTTTAGAAATAAATGACAAAAAGACAGAAGTAGCCTACAAATTAGCTGGAGTAGCTCGTGAGTTCTATGCTTATGATATTGCAGAAGATTACTATCGAAAGGTGGCTTCGAGTGGGGAGAAGGATCGTTTTCCATTGACTTTATATTATTTGGCGGCTGTCAAAAAAGGGCAGGGGAAGTATACGGAAGCTATTCAATATTATCAGCAGTATCTAGAGGAGGGAGGCAGTAGCAACGTAAGCTTCGCTGCCGAAGCCCGTAAGGCTATCGCAGATGCCGAGTGGGCACAGGCCATCATTGCTGAGTCGGGCAAGTTGGAAGTACAGCACCTGAACAAGCGGGTCAATACGGCTTATTCGGAGTTCGGGCCCTTTCTGAAAGGCGATAGTTTGTATTACAGTTCTCTTCGTTATGAAAACCGGGAAGATGAACATAATCCTCCGCGCCGCTTTTCAAAAGTACTGCGCTCTATCAAAGGCAGCAAAGGTCGGCCGATGGGTCGCGGCTTTAATGCCAAGGGAAAGCATACGGCCCATAATGCCTTCAGCCGCGACGGAAAACGCCTCTACTATAATATATGTGAATACAGCTCGGATACCCAAATCCGCTGCGAGCTCTATTTCCGTACTTGGAATGCGAAGCGCCGCCGCTGGAACAAGGCCAAAAAACTATCTGACCAAATCAACCTCCCCGGCTACACTGCTACGCAGCCCAACGTTGGCTATGATGAAGTCAATCAGCAGGAATTACTCTTTTTTGCCTCCGATCGTCCCGGAGGCCAAGGCCAGCTGGACCTATGGGTAGCTCCCATCAAAAATAGCGGGCAATGTGGAGAGGCGGTCAACCTGCAAGTGCTCAACACGGCAGCTAATGAAGCATCGCCATTTTATCACAATAACTCCGGCACTTTATTCTTTAGCTCCGAAGGGCATCAGGGTCTGGGCGGCTATGATATTTTCCAAACCCTCAAAGCCGCCGACGGCTGGATGGAACCTCAACATACGGGCTATCCACTGAATAGTAGTTATAATGATGTCTATTTTGTTCTTAATGCTGATTCGACAGTAGCATATCTGGCCTCTAATCGTCCAGGTTCTATGTATTTGGATAAAGACAATAAATCCTGCTGTAATGATATCTATAGAGTGCTGCTGCCTAGAGATACCTTTGTCCCTCCACCACCAACGGACTCTACGACTATCGTTTTTAAAGAACCAGAACCTCCAATACCTCCAATTGATCCATTGATAGACATCCCTCCTGTGGAAAAAGTACCGGAGACACTTGAGGATTTTCTTCCATTGGCACTTTATTTTCATAATGATGAGCCTGACCGACGTACCCGACGTACAACTACCAAGAAGTCTTACGAAGATACCTATAGACCCTACTATGCTCTCAAAGAAGAATACATCAGGGAATATACTCGTCCGATTAGTGATACAGAACTGTCATTGCAGGCCGAAGAAGAGTTGGATGAGTTTTTTGAGCGGAAGGTGCGTAAGGGCTTTGAACATCTCCGTTTATTCTCCGATATCCTTCTTAAGCGCTTGAATCAAGGCGAGCAGGTAGAGATCTTCATAAAAGGTTTTACCAGCCCCAGAGCTAAAAGTGATTATAATTTATCATTAGGCAAAAGACGGGTGAGTAGCCTACGTAATCATTTCAATACCTACGCTGAGGGAGTATTTCTCTCCTTTATAAGTAGTGGCCAATTGATCATCACAGAGCGTTCATTTGGGGAGACAACAGCAGCTTTGGGCATTAGCGATGATTTGAATGATCGGAGGAATTCGGTTTACAGTGTGCCTGCTGCGATTGAGCGTAGGGTTGAGATCGTAGAAATAAAAAGATTGAAAAAGTAAGTTTTTGAGCAAAATAAGTAAAAAATAATTAATGTATAATTTGTTTTTATTTAGGAATTCATACCTTTGTCCTAATCGTTATAAGAGGCAGTTTTGATTACTACCTACCTAATTTAGAACTACGTTTCCCTTAAATTCCCTGATTGTAATTGTATTAACCTTTCTGCATTTGTAGAGCAACAAAGACTACGGTATTGCTGGATTCTGTTGGTGATCACTTATTTAAGGTGATTTTTAACAGAGTATGACTATTAATATATAAGTATTGTAAGAATTTGGAATGAATATTGTTGCTGACAAAGGAGCATATTATCATACTAGAGAACTCATTCCACCCCCAATATCTTAGCTTTAATCCCTTGGCATATCCGTCGTCTTACCATAAAAATGGTAACGATGAGCCTTTTTGTATCTAATATATTGGAAAACTTGAAACTATAGTAACCACTAAAATTAGGAAATGCCATTAATTCGACGTGTTTATCTGATTACAACTATGATCTGTGCTGGGTTTGTGCTAAATGCTCAAGTCGACGTAGATTTTACATTTGACGTGACTACAGGCTGTGGGTCTTTGGCAGTTTCATTCTGTGATAACTCCACTTCAAGTGCCGGCACCATTAATGCATGGAGTTGGGATCTTGGAGGTGTACCTTCAAACAGACAATGTCCAAGTCGTATATTTGCCACTCCTGGAAGATATACCATTTGTCTTACCGCAACGGACAATCTCGGCAACTCCGACACCGAATGTAAAACCGAATTGATTACGGTTTACAATTTACCTCAACCCGATTTTGATGCTACACCCCGTCAGGGATGCGTTCCTCTGGACGTCACCTTTACGGATTTATCCACTTCGGTAGACGGAACCATCAATGAATGGCTCTGGGGACTGGGAGGTTCTTGTGGTACTGTAATCGGAAACGGCTCGGTGCCTGCGGCTCAATGTACCTATACGATTCCTGATAGTTATAATATCAGCCTTACCGTTAGAGATGATAATGGCTGTAGCAATACAGTGACCAAAACTGATTTTGTTGAAGTCTCTGCATTACCTGATTTTACAGTTTCTACCACCGATACCTTTGATTGCGAACCTCCTTTTACAGTCACTTTTACCAATGGAGGAACAGGGACCAATATTCGGTATACCTGGGATTTTGGGAATGGTCAGACCTTCACCGGGGCTACGCCTCCTCCGATTACTTATGGCAATAAGGGCAGTTATTCTGTTATCGTCGTAGCTGAAAATACAGTTACTGGCTGCCAGCAAATTGTCGACCTTCCTGATTATATCAATATCGGTCATGATGCTGATTTTACCAGTTCTGTGACTGAAGGTTGCAAAGATTTGAGTGTTACTTTTACCGATATCTCTTCTGAAGTTGCCGATAGTGTTGTTTGGGATTTTGGAGACGGGAATACTTCTAAATTACCTAATCCACCTCATATTTATACCACTGCGGGCTGCTATTTTGTAAGCCTTACACGCTATATAGATGGATGTGAGACCGTCGTTAGCGCTACTGATTGCATCAGAGTATTTGATCAACCGGAGGCCATTTATAATAACAATAATAATATTGGTTGCGAACTTCCTCATGTAGTCAACTTTGCAGGAATTCCCGTTACATCAGATATCGTTAGCTGGGAGTGGAGCTTTGGTGATGGCGGAGTAGCCTCTGGGCAAAACCCAATTTATTCTTACTCTACCTTTGGTGATTTCGCACCGGAGTTAACGGTTACTAATAGTGATGGTTGCTCTTTTACTATCAGCATGGGGCCTATCAGTATTATTGAACTGGAGGCCGATATGATTGCAACACCTGTTGCAGGCTGTAGTCCATTTTCTTTCACTCTTCAGGAAAATTCAAACTCCATTACCCCTGTCGTTGATTGGGAATGGACCATTAATACGGGCTCTAATGTGTATACCTCTACTGACCAAAACGGAATGTTCACCATTCCCGATACAGGTATCTTTGATGTAGTATTAACGGTTACTAATACCTTAGGATGTACAGATACAAAGACCTTTTCAGAGATCGTATCAGTAGGGATGTTGCCAGTAATTGACTTCCTGGCTAATCCAGTCGAGGAGTGTATCGAATTGCCGATTAGCTTCCTGGATCTTTCTAGTCCTTATGTCGAAGAATGGCTCTGGCAGTTTGGTGATGGAGATGAATCCTTAGCTCAAAATCCGATCCACGAATACCAGGATACAGGTTATTATGATATCACACTTACCGGAACACATAATGGCTGTTCGAATACGGTAACCTTCAACGATTATATCCACATTTGAGCCCTTATCCAAATTTGACTTTAATATGGATTGTGAGGATTTTACCAGGGTAGAATTCATAGATCGGTCGGTCGGAGCAGAATGGGTTACCTGGGACTTTGGCGTGCCGGGCACCAATACAGATACCAGCTCCGAATTTTCGCCTACTTTTGTTTTCCCTGGTACTGGAGCCTATAATGTAACGCAAACGGCTTTCAATTCTACGACACAGTGCTCGCACTCCGTTACCAAAATTGTTCACATTACGGATCCTAGAGCCAATTTTTCGGTTTCCAGTACTCGAGGTTGTATGCCATGACGGTCAATATTACCGATCTGTCTGAGTTTGCAATGAGATGGGAATGGTCGGCTCCTGGAGGGACAATATCCAACTTCCTGGCTCCCGAACCTAGCATTGTATACAGTACGCCTGGAAAATATACAGACATCCAATTGATCATCACAGACATCAATGACTGTAAGGATACACTGTTATTCACAGATACCATTTTTGTCAATCAGATCACCATCGATATGACGGCTGATCCGCTTACGGGCTGTCTGCCATTAGAGGTACAGTTCACGGATTTATCCACTAATCTATTTGCCAATAATATTCAATGGGATTGGGAAATTACGAATGATCCCGACCCTGTAAAAGAACAAAATCCTTTGTATACTTTCACGGATACCGGTTTTTTATGATATTCGATTACTGGTTCGTGATGAGTGGGGTTGTGGAACTTCCAGGATATTTGAAGATTTCATAGAAGTAACTCGACCGGAGGCCTTGTTCAGTACCGTAGATACCTTAAGTTGTACAGATCACTGCGTCAGCTTCCAGGATCTATCCTTTGGTAAAGGATTGACTTATAATTGGGATTTTGGAGATGGTAATAGTTCTACTGATCCTAATCCAGAGAATTGTTATGCAAATGAAGGACTCTATACAGTATGCCTAACGGTTACTGATATCTATGGTTGCGATAGCACCCTTTGTTTGGTTAATTATGTAAATATCGCTGATCCAGTAGCGAGTTTTACTAGTGATTCGACCTTTGCATCCTGCCCGCCATTACCAGTCAACTTCACCAATACTTCCATTAATGCAAGCGAATATAACTGGGATTTTGGAGATGGTAGTGGACTATCCAATCAGGAAAATCCAACCCATGTTTATACTATCCCGGGAACTTATGAGGTGACACTGATTGCTCGAAGTACACCTTTCTGTGCAGATACGATAAAGTTTGATGATCTAATTGTATTGGATGGTCCCGAGGGGGATTTCTCCTTTGAGATAGATAGTAGCTGTGCACCGATGAAGGTCACCTTTATTGCCAATACCATTGCGGATTACCTTTATATATGGGACTTTGGCGATGGCAATATCGACAGTAGTGGGGTGACTTTATCCACTGATACAGTTGTTCAACTACTATGAAAATGCTGGAGACTTTACGCCTGCAATTAGCATCATTGATGGTAATAATTGTCGTAGAACCCTGATCTCAGGTAGAAGCATTTTGTCTCCTCCATTGGTCTGGATTTTCTGGCTCAGATACCTTATTCTGCGATAATAGCGGACAGCCAGTAACCTTCACTAATCTCAGTGGCTCTTCGCATCCGATTACCGGATTTGAATGGGACTTCGGAGGGGCTACGCCCGGCACGAGCACTGATATTCAGCCGACAGCGAGCTTTACCACCTCTGGTGCTTATGATATTACATTAATCGCTCATAATGCCTATTGTTCGGATACCCTGGTCCGACCAGGCTATATTGGAGTAGGCCCGGCACCACAGGCGGCCTTCAGCATGGATGTCAATACTGGCTGTGAGCCTCTGGATGTCCAATTTACAGATTTATCTACCGTAAGTCTTGGCAATGTCAATCAGTGGAGTTGGGATTTAGGAGATGGTACTACAGCTAGTGCAACCAATCCAAGCCATACCTATACCACTGCGGGTAATTTGTCCGTAACGCTGATTGCTTTTTCTGATGTAGGGTGCTCGGATACGGTGACGCAGTCATTAGTTGTCAATGCAATCACGCCTGTTGATGCAGGTGAAGATAAGACCATATGTATCGGTGAGGTTACCCAGCTCGATGGTACCATCACCGGAGCGGGCCACAAATATCAGTTGGAGTCCGGCGACAGGATTGAGCTGTACAGATTGTTTGACCCCTTTAGCCAATCCAGTGGATACGACTACTTACACTTGACTATTACCAATGCGGAGGGTTGTGTGTCAACCAGTGAGGTAAGGGTTAACGTCCGGCCTTTTATGGCACCGGTAATTGTTATTAGTAATGATACGACTATTTGTGCCAATGATCCTGTACAGATTTTTGTGGATGGAGAGATAATGTTTATTTCCTACAACTGGGATACTAGTGATCCAGGTTTGAGTTGCTATGTCAACTGTAATAATCCTATTGTTCAGACAGGTGCTTCGACTACTTATAATGTTACTGTAAGCAATGAATATGGCTGTCAGAGTCGTGATTCCGTGGCCATTACTGTAATTGATCCTTACCAGCCTTTTGCTGGCGAAGATCGGACCATCTGTCGCGGAAGTTTCACCCAGCTCAATACCAATAGTTTCGGAGCCGACCCAACTTGGCTGATCAATAATGGCTTGAGTTGTGCTTATTGTCCGAATCCTTTAGCCGCCACCAGATTCAACGACGACCTATATCGTTGAGGTGACTACGCCGGAGGGGTGTCAGGTACAAGATTCTGTTACAGTATTTGTTGTGCAGCCTGATGAAATTGATGCTGGTGAAGATAATGTCATTTGTGTTAATTCTAGCATCACCACCTTAATGGTGTTGGAGCTGGCGATGTGAGCTGGAGCCCTGCGGCGACGCTGAGCAATCCTAATAGTCTGACGCCGGAGGCTCGGCCGACGATTACCACCACTTATTACCTAACCGTAACTATTGGAGAGTGTATCAGAACAGACTCTGTCACTATCGAAGTGACGGATAAAGTGGAGCTTTCTGCTGAGGATGTTACCATCTGCGAGGGGGACACCATCGAATTATTTGTCAATGGACTGGCCGATACCTATACTTGGCTGCCTACCGAAGATTTGTCTAACTTAAATATCGGTGACCCGCTGGCTTTGGCCGACGGATACAACAGCGTTTATGGTGATTGGTGAGTTTTCTAGCTGTGAGGCGGGATACTGCCACTGTTACTGTGAATGTTATTCCAGCACCACCGAATTGAATTGATCCCTGTGCGCTATTTCTTCCCAGGCCAAACGATAGAGTTGAATATCGGCGGCCGTGGCTTCCAAGGCTATGAATATGAATGGTCGCCAAGAGAGGGGTTGAATTGTCGAGGCTGTATAGGCCCAGAGGTGACGCCTGATAGTAATGTAGTTTATACTTTAACAGTCATTGATCCTGAGACAGGTTGTACGAATACGGAGAGTACTAGCTTGGAGATGTTGTTTGAGCTGTCCTGACTATTTGGTCAATGTTCCGAATATCTTCACACCAAATGGTGACGGTAATAATGATGAGTTGCAACTGTTCCTCTCACCAAACGCTGAGTACCATTTATTCCTTTAAAATCTTCAATCGCTGGGGATCACTGATTTTTGAAACCAATGATCCCTTCGAAACCTGGGATGGTACCTATAAAGGTGAACCGGCACCACAAGGAGTTTATCTCTATGTAATTGAAGCGCCTTGTGAGGAATATAATCAGACCATCATGAAGCGAGGAGATATTACTTTGATACGATAGGAGTTTTGTTAAACAAATTTGCAAATAAAAAAAATGCGAATCAGGAGACCCTGATTCGCATTTTTCTTTTAGCTCAAGGTTTTTGGATTGTCACTTTCCTGGAATTAGTTGAATAGAATAATTTAACTCTTCTGTTCTTATAAAATGTGACACTTGATAATGGGCTGACATGAAAGGGGGACTAGGTCATTGTTCTGATAATCAATTGTTTGTAGAATGTCTTTTCTTGTAATTGCTGCTTTTTCTGTTATAAGCTTCGATTGAAACGGCACCATGTTTGAACTTGGATACATTAGCGTTACACCATAGAAAATCTTATGAGTCCATGTCGACAAAGCATCTTTACCTGTCAATATTTTTTTGCTCTATTCTAAATGTCAGGGCACTAATCGCACAAGTGACGGTCGATTTTAGTGCAAGCCGCCGCAGCGGCTGTGGCTCCTTTCAGGTGAGTTTTAGTGATCGCTCGAGCTCCTACTGCCGGAAATATTGTGTGCTTGGCAGTGGGATTTGGGAGGTGTTAGCGCCTCAACCCAAAACCCTGGGCGGGTTTTTGGTAACCCAGGTCAATACGATATATGCCTTACTGCAACGGATATTATGGGCAATAGCGCCACAGGCTGTAAAACTGCCTTCATCGTCGTTTATCAACTCCCCGAACCTGATTTTACCGTTAACTCTGCTATGGGCTGTAGCCCCATGCACGTCGTTTTTTGAAGATCAGAGCATCGCTCAGGATGCACCGATTGTCGAATGGATCTGGGGGCTAGGAGGCTCTACCGGTGTCGTTACCGATGATGGCTCCCAACCTTCTGTCGAAAGTACTTACACCATTCCTGATCGTTATTCATCAGTTTGACCGTTCGTGATACCAATGGTTGCATCAATACCCTTTACAGAAACCGATTTCATTACGGTATACAATGGCCCTGAACTTGATATTAGTGCGAGCAATACTTTTCAATGTCAACCACCCCTTGATGTTACCTTTACCAATAATAATCCTGAGGCTGATGTTACTTACATATGGAGTTTTGGTAATGGAGATACTTTTACTGGTCCTCAGCCACCAGTAATCGAATATGATCAAGCTGGTACCTATTCAGTACAGGTGATTGCAGCAAATAGTATGACTGGTTGTAGTGATACACTTTTATTAGAAAATTATGTTGAGGTAGGGAGTATTGGGCAATTTCTGCTTCTGCTGATACAGTATGTGCTCTTAGGAGAATCACATTTAGTGATGATGCTAACCTTACAATTGACAGTTTACGTTGGGATTTTGGAGATGGAGAACAAAGTACGGAGAGTAATCCCATACATGCTTATCAATCTTCAGGCTGTTACACGGTTAGTCTTACACGTTGGGATAGATGGCTGCCAGAGTATTGCTACACTGGATCAATGTATCTATGTCAACCCCTTTACCACCAATTGATTACAGCATCGCAAATAAATTGGGTTGTAGTCTGCCACATACTGCCAGGTTTGATCCCTATTTCTAGTACAGCAGTGGCCTGGGAATGGAACTTTGGAGATCAAACAAGCAGCAACGAAGAAAATCCTACTCATGAGTACACAGAATATGGAGAATATCCTATCATTCTGACCGTGACTGATGCTCGGTGGGTTGTCAATCGGGACTTAGAAAAGATACTGTTCGTATCGAGCCAGTAGAGGCTCGTGTTGCAACAGATGAATTCTTTAGTTGTACCCCTCTTGCGGTAACTCTTCAAGAACAATCCCAGACGGTTAGCCCTATTATCAGCTGGCAATGGCAATTAACAACGCCTAGCATACCGCCTTCTATTGAAACCTCAGCTGATGAATCCCCTAATTTCACCTTAGTTGATACAGGGCGATATAGTATAAACATTGATAGTTTGAGAATACTCTTGGTTGTCGGGATACCAATATGATAAATGGATTGATCGGGGTAGGGATGAGGCCAATCTCTAATTTCAATGCCGATCCCATAACGACCTGTGTTGAGAATTCCATAACCTTTACGGATCAATCTAGTGGTTTTGTAGATGAATGGCTCTGGGATTTTGGAGATAATACTGAACTCTAACGAGCAATCACCATTCCACGAGTATCAGGATACGGGGGCATTTGAAGTCACCCTCACTACCTTTCATCTAGGCTGTGCCAATCAACAGAATTTTACAGCAGTAGTAACCGTAGAGCCTCCTCGTGCCGGTTTCTCCCTGGTTCAGGATTGTGAACGACCCTATGATGTTGATGTAGGTGATGGCTCAATTGGGGCCGACAGAATCTTTTGGGATTTTGGAATTGATGGGGTTGAGGATGATACCTCTAACGCTCGGTTTTAACCTTTACCTATCCAGATACCGGCGCATATACGATTATGCTGATTGCCTATAATGACTCAACTGATTGTAGGGACACGACCTATTCTTCATTGGTCATTGTCGATCCTAAGGCAGATTTCAGTCTTTCAACTAATCAGGGGATGTGTCCCCTTGGAATATAGGATATGACCAATCAATCTCAATCTGCGATTCAATACAGCTGGTCGTCACCATCCGGAGAATGGTCAAATACTGAGGAGGCAGAGCCTAGTTTGACATTCGTAGATGGAGGTATGTATAGCGATTTGAAGTTGGTTGTTACAGATGTCAATGGATGTCAGGATAGTGTTGCTTATACGGATCTGATAAGGGCAAATGAGATAAGCGCTGATTTTTCGGTAACACCAATTGGGGGGGTGCAAGCCCTTAGATGTACATTTATCCGATTTGTCCTCTAGCTTATTTGGAAATATAGTGGAATGGGAATGGGAACTAAGAGATAGTATAGGAGAATCTGCATTACAAAATCCCACCTTCCATATTCCTGATACGGGATTCTTTGGAGTACATTTATTGCTTAAAGATGACTGGGGATGTGAAGGGGGAATAGGTCGTGCAAACATTATAGAAGTCACAGAACCTATTGCACATTTTACTGCGGACACCTTTGGCTGTACTCAAAGGGAAGTCAGGTTTGTAAATACATCAGTAGGAGTTTCGCTGACTTACTTCTGGGATTTTGTGATGGAACAAGTTCTGTTGAGCCAGAACCCCAGCATTTATACACGTTTGAAGGGACTTATTCTGTTTGCTTGACAGTGAGTAATAGTTACGGCTGTGATAGTACACTTTGCAGAACAAACTATGTTACTATTGCCGATCCGGTTGCCGATTTCTCTATAGACAATGCATATGCTAAACTGTCCACCTCTATTGGTGAATTTTGATAATCTATCTCAAAATGCTAACACTTACATTTGGGATTTCGGTGATGCCAGTGGTACCTCTAATCTTGAAAACCCACCGCATGTCTATACGGTTCCAGGAACCTATGATGTCAGCTTAATTGCCATTACTAATGATCGTTGCCAGGATACTTTGACGCTTTCAGATTTGATACAGCTCGACGGTCCGATTGGTAGCTTTAGTTTTGATATTGACAGCAGCTGTGTACCTGTTGTGATAACTTTTAACTCAGTCTATTGAAGATTATGATTATGTGTGGGATTTTGGTAATGGTGTGCTGGATACTACGCTTCAAGTTTCTACTGACTCTATAGTTTATAACTATACAGAAGTTGGGAAGTATGTTCCCAAACTCATCTTAATTAATGATGAAAACTGCCATCGCACACTCGAATCTCCAGATACGATTTACTTGGCTTCGCTGACGGCGGATTTTGAACCGGATACACCCATACTCTGTGGCCCTTCGGAAGCTGGCTTTTTGAATATCAGTAACTCTACGGAGGATATCGTTTCCTATGAGTGGACCTTCCCAGGCACTAGTCAGGGAAGTAGTCAGTCCGCCGAACCTATCATTCAATTCGATGATATTGGGCAATATGATGTGCAACTCATTATCAATAATGGATTTTGTACAGATACCATCACCAAACGCAGTGTGGTAGAAGTTGGAGCTATTCCACAGCCCGATTTTCAAATGTCTGATAGTACCGCCTGTCTGTCGCAGCAGATTGATTTTACGAACCAGTCCAGCATTGTAGCCAATAACATTGTTGATTGGGAATGGGACTTTGGGAATGGGATTACGACCACCGGAGAAACGACTTCCTATGCTTATGATATTGAAGGCATGTATAATGTGCAGCTCAAGGTCAGCTCTGATTTGAATTGCACAGACTCTATAAGTCGACAAGTCCGTGTGTGGTCGCTCCCGGGCGCTGCCTTCGGAGACTATCCGACACTGTGTGTTGGCGAAGCCCTACAGATTAATGCAAGCCTCTTAAGCGATAGCACAACATTTAGCTGGATAGATCATCCAGGTCTCAGTTGTACAGATTGCCTAGACCCCATCGTGAATGTTCAATCGACAACCACTTTTCAACTTATCACAGAAAACAATCACAGCTGTAGAGATACTGCCGAACTGACTGTCGAGATCGGCCCATACGCCGTTCCTACGATTACGATTTCGGAGGATACCACCATTTGTGTTAATGAGCCAGTTCAGCTATTTGTATCAGGAGGTTCAGGTATTCATTCTTACCAATGGGATGCGACGGCACCAGGCTTGAGTTGCTACGCTTCCTGTAGCAATCCAATTGCAGAACCTACCGAAAATACAACCTATTACGTCACCGTAACCAATGAATTTGGTTGCCATAGTCGGGACTCTGTTCGCGTCAATCTACTTGATCAAGCGCAGCCCTTCGCCAGCGAGGATCGAACCATTTGCCAGGGAGATACCGTACACTTGAATTTGAGTATGGGGAATAATCCTACCTGGTTGACCACCGAAGGACTGGATTGTACTTATTGTCCCAATCCTATCGCTTCTCCGAGCCTAACGACCACCTATCTCGTGCAGGTTACTACAGATAATGGCTGTGATATTTTCGACTCCTTAACACTCACTGTTCTTGATCCGGCTAGTATTGATGCAGGACAGGATACAATGGTTTGTCTGGGAGAGTCAGTACAACTGAAAGGACAGGGGCCAGGACAAATTTCCTGGGGCCCAGCGGTAAGCTTGGATAATCCCAATAGTTTGAGACCGGAGGCTTTGCCATTGGAAAGTACCCTGTATTATTTTACCGCTCAGGAAGGAGATTGTGAACTATTGGACTCCGTATGGGTAGAGGTCGTAGAACAGGCCAATGTGTTGACGACGGATACAACGATTTGTGAAGGCGAAAGCGTACAAATCTTTGCCAGCGGACAGGCGGATGCCTTCACCTGGCTAGCTTCTCCCTACCTCTCTGCTTTGGATGTCGCCAGCCCAATTGCTTCGCCACCAACAACTACCGAATTCAATGTCGTCGGGCACCTGCAAAGCTGTGCCCCTGATACCGCAACATTAACGGTTAATGTCATTCCCGCACCCGCTGTCGAATTACCACCATTATACCCATTCTTCGCTGGGCAACTGGTAAAATTTGGAGCAGCGCCCGTAGATTCTAATACTTATCATTATCAATGGCTAGATCCAATTGGTTTTAGTTGCAGCTCTTGCCCAAGTCCTGCCTTTCGACCAGATTCGACCAGCCAATACCAGCTTATTGTCAGTGACCCTGCTACAGGTTGTATTGATACCATTTCAACTACAACACAGTTATTGCTGAGTTGTCCGGAAGACTTGATTTCAGTACCCAATATTTTCACTCCAAACGGGGATGGCGAAAACGAGGAGTTAGCCCTCTATCCTACCTCCGCAATGAAGTCGATCAGCAGTTTCCGGATCTTTGATCGCTGGGGCAGTTTGGTCTTTGCTACCACAGATATTTATGAAACCTGGGATGGAACCATCAAAGGCGTACCTGCCCACGAAGGGGTTTATATCTATGTGCTGGAGGCTCCTTGTGAAGAGATTGGAGGGATGATGATGAAGACGGGAGACATCACCTTACTCCGCTAACGCGTGCGGAGATAGTTGACCTTAAGGCCCGGAATACCTTTGAGTGCTGCGGCTTCTTCGATACGTACTTTAGCCACCA
Source organism: Syngnathus floridae (assembly GCF_059516105.1). NCBI lineage: Eukaryota > Metazoa > Chordata > Actinopteri > Syngnathiformes > Syngnathidae > Syngnathus > Syngnathus floridae. The sequence continues at coordinate 665 of NW_028284319.1, read as the reverse complement.
GTGCTTTCATTCGGAGCAGCTGATCTTCTACTTCACTTTGGCGAATGGCGAGCTCCAAACGGCCGCTGTCTGTGAAATCCTGAGCCAGGATTTCCAGCCCCAATTTTTTTACCGCATTCATTACATCACTCATCAGGGCATAGTCGAAGCGAATCTCGTAGATATCTTCCACCATTTTTTCGATGATATCTGCTGCTTTGAAGGCTTCCATGGTGCTGGTTTTGTAAGCATTGATGAGGCCGGAGGTGCCGAGCTTGGTACCTCCAAAGTAGCGAATAACGATGACGATGACATTGGTCAGCCCAAAACTGTCGATTTGCCCCAGGATGGGGCGCCCGGCGGTACCAGAGGGTTCGCCGTCGTCATTAGCGCGGTAGAGCTGGCCATCGGCTTGTAGGCGATAAGCGAAACAATGGTGTCTCGCCTTAAAATGCAATTTGCGGATTTCTTCCAGCCGTTCCTGGCAAGCCTCCAACGAATAAACCGGAAAAGCATAGGCGACAAACTTGCTGCCTCTATCCTTAAACTCTCCTTCACTGGCTTGGCTAATGGTTTTGTAAATATCCGACATGTAGGCTTAACATTGCATTAACAATCATTGGCAGCTCATTAACACGAAAATTCCCGTAAAATGCAAATCTTTGGACTATATTTGTCGCAAAATT
>NW_028284318.1:0-20000 GCF_059516105.1 Syngnathus floridae | reverse complement strand
GGGCGCATTTCCCGCCGCGGACCGGCCGGCGGGGCTCGTCGGAGAGCGTGTCCGCCTCTCGGTGGTCCTTGCCGGGCGTGGGTCGGCGTCCGCTGTCGGTACTTTACGGGACCACGTTCGGCCCGCGGACCAGCCGGCGGGGCTCTCTTGAAAGCTTACCCGCCTTCGCTGGTTCCCCGGTCGGCCGCGAGTAGCGAGAATTCGGCCTCTTCGCCCGGAGCGCGGCTCAACTTTTGCGAAAATGCACTAAGTGCCAAAGCCCATTCATTTACAACGGCGTGTCCGCCAGAGGGCGCATTTCCCGCCGCGGACCGGCCGGCGGGGCTCGTCGGAGAGCGTGTCCGCCTCTGGGTGGTCCTTGCCGGGCGTGGATCGGCGTCCGCTGTCGGTAGGTGACGGGACCACGTTCGGCCCGCGGACCAGCCGGCGGGGCTCCATAGAAAGCTTACCCGCCTTCGCTGGTTCCCCGGTCGGCCACTAGTAGCGAGAATTCGGCCTCTTCACCTGGAGCCCGGAGCGACTTTTGCCAAATTTTTTCTAAGTGCCAAGGGCTCTCGCGCCGCGATGCGTCCGCCTCTGCTGGTTCCCCGGTCGGCCACGAGTGGCGAGAATTCGGCCTCTTCACCTGGAGCGCGGAGCGACTTTTGCCCAATTTTTTCGAAGTGCCAAGGGCTCTTGCGCCGTGATGCGTCCGCCTCTGCTGGTTCCCCGGTCGGCCACGAGTAGCGAGAATTCGGCCTCTTCACCTGGAGCGCGGCTCGACTTTTGCCAATTTTTTTCTAAGTGCCAAGGGCTCTTGCGCCGTGATGCGTCCGCCTCTGCTGGTTCCCCGGTCGGCCGCGAGTGGCGAGAATTCGGCCTCTTCACCCGGAGCCCGGGCCGACTTCCGCCGATATGATCACATCATGATCCTATAGCAAGTGTCGTATAACATGATGTACAAAATAAATATATAAATATTAACATCACCTATAAACATTAAATATATAAATATTAACATCACCTATGAACTTGATGAATACAATGTTTATAACCGAATGCTCATTTTATATTATTTGGCTGTAAATGCGATCATATGTAGTATATATCATGTATTTATCCACGAACCGTTAAAGAGATGTCAAGTGAGGCTACCTTAAGAGAGTCATAGTTACTCCCGCCGTTTACCCGCGTCTGTGCGAGAGGCGGTGTAATTTCTCTCCGTGTCCGCTGGAGGGAGGTATTTCCCCGTTACGACCTCCGGGAAGATCACCGGGACGCGGAGAACGCTTAGCCGGGGCTCTGGAAGCCTCGTTCGGCTTAGAAAGTGAGGTGGAAAGCACTCGGGGAACCGGCTGGGGGTGCTGGGGAAGTTCAGCGGGCCGCGTAAAACGTTTAGCCGGGGCTCTGGAAGCCTTCTCGGGCGTCAAGAGTGAGGAGGAAAGCACCCGTGGAACCGGCTGGAGGTGCTGTGGAAGTTCAGCGGGCCGCGTAAAACGCTTAGCCGGGGCTCTGGAAGCCTCGTTCGGCTTATAAAGTGAGGAGGAAAGCACCCGTGGAACCGGCTGGAGGTGCTGTGGAAGTTCAGCGGGCCGCGTAAAACGCTTAGCCGAGGCTCTGGAAGCCTCGTTCGGCTTAAAGAGTGAGGAGTGAAGCACCCGGAGAACCGGCTGGAAGTGCTGTGGAGGCTCGGCGGGCCGCGTAAAACGCTCAGCCGGGGCTCTGGAAGCCTCCTCGGGGGTCAAGAGTTAGGAGAAAAAGCACCCCCGAGAACCGGCCGGGTCCTCCACGAACCGTGAAAAAGATGTCGAGTGCCGCTACCTTAAGAGAGTCATAGTTACTCCCGCCGTTTGGCCGAAGGTGTATTTACTCGCCGTGTCCGCTGGAGGGAGGTATTTCCCCGCTCCAACGTCACCGGCGGCTTCCGAACGTCTCCCCGAGCGCTCGGAAGTCCGCGCGTGGGGGAGAAGCGGGCCGTGCGAGGTACCGGGTGGAGCTGGACCGTCACCGGGTCCGCTCGTCGTGCGCACCGGCCGCTGGAAGTCGAATAAAGCTCCGCGATCTCATCCGCGGAGCTTGTAAAGTGCAGATCCGCTGGGCTGGAGCTATTTTGGGCCACTTGGCGCTGCGCGCACGGCCTCCCGGAGGTGCCGGGTGGAGTGCGCGAGCGCACCGGCCGCTGGAAGTCGCATAAAGCTCCGCGATCTCATCCGCGGTGCTTGTAAACAGCCGATCCGGTCGGCTAGGAGCTATTTTCGGCCACTTGCGCATGCGCACGGCCTCCCGGAGGTTCCGGGCGGCGTGCGAAAGCGCACGGGCCGCTGGAAGTCGAATAATGCTCCGCGATCTCATCCGCGGTGCTTGTAAAGTGCAGATCCGGTCGTCTTGGAGCTATTTTCGGCCACTTGCGCGCGCGCACGGCCTCCCGGAGGTTCCGGGCGGCGTGCGTAAGCGCACGGGCCGCTGGAAGTCGAATAATGCTCCGCGATCTCATCCGCGGTGCTTACAACTAGCCGATCCGGTCGGCCTGGAGCTATTTTCGGCCACTTGGCCCGCGCGCACGGCCTCCCGGCTGTCCCGGTGGTCCCGCTCGCCTCCGCGGACGGTTAAAAAAATCTCAAGTGAGCCTACCTTAAGAGAGTGACAGTTACTCCCGCCGTTTGGCCGCTCAGAGTGCCATCGGACGCGCAGCAACGCGAGTGTGCGCTAAGTGCGAGAGGTGGCGTATTTACCCGCCGTGTCCGCTAGAGGGAGGTATTTCCCCGTTACAAGCTCCGGGAAGATCAGCGGGACGCGGAGAACGCTTAGCCGGGGCTCTGGAAGCCTCCTCGGGCGTCAATAGTTGGGAAGAAAGCACCCCGAGGACCGGCCGGAGCTCCTCCGGACGCTCGGCGGGCCGCGGAAAACGCTTAGCCGGGGCTCTGGAAGCCTCCTCGGGCGTCATGAGTGAGGAGGGAAGCACCCGTGGAACCGGCTGGAGGTGCTGTGGAAGCTCAGCGGGCCGCGTAAAACGCTTAGCCGGGGCTCTGGAAGCCTCCTCGGGGGTCGAGAGTTAGGAGGAAAGCCCCATGAGAACCGGCTGGAGGTGCGGTGGAAGCTCAGCGGGCCGCGTAAAACGCTTAGCCGGGGCTCTGGAAGCCTCCTCGGGCGTCATGAGTGAGGAGGGAAGCACCCGTGGAACCGGCTGGAGGTGCTGTGGAAGCTCAGCGGGCCGCGTAAAACGCTTAGCCGGGGCTCTGGAAGCCTCCTCGGGGGTCGAGAGTTAGGAGAAAAAGCACCCCCGAGAACCGGCCGGGTCGTCCACGAACCGCGAAAAAGATGTCGAGTGCCGCTACCTTAAGAGAGTCATAGTTACTCCCGCCGTTTGGCCGAAGGTGTATTTACTCGCCGTGTCCGCTGGAGGGAGGTATTTCCCCGCTCCAACGTCACCGGCGGCTTCCGAACGTCTCCCCGAGCGCTCGGAAGTCCGCGCGGGGGGGAGAAGCGGGCCGTGCGAGGTACCGGGTGGAGCTGGACCGTCACCGGGTCCGCTCGTCGTGCGCGCCGGCCGCTGGAAGTCGAAAAAAGCTCCGCGATCTCATCCGCGGAGTGCAGATCCGCTGGGCTGGAGCTATTTTGGGCCACTTGGCGCGCGCGCACGGCCTCCCGGAGGTGCCGGGTGGAGTGCGCGAGCGCACCGGCCGCTGGAAGTCGGATAAAGCTCCTTGATCTCATCCGCGGTGCTTGTAAACAGCCGATCCGCTGGGCTGGAGCTATTTTGGGCCACTTGCGCATGCGCACGGCCTCCCGGAGGTGCCGGGTGGAGTGCGCGAGCGCACCGGCCGCTGGAAGTCGGATAAAGCTCCGCGATCTCATCCGCGGAGCTTGTAAAGTGCAGATCCGGTCGGCTAGGAGCTATTTTCGGCCACTTGCGCATGCGCACGGCCTCCCGGAGGTTCCGGGCGGCGTGCGTAAGCGCACCGGCCGCTGGAAGTCGAATAATGCTCCGCGATCTCATCCGCGGAGCTTGTAAAGTGCAGATCCGCTGGGCTGGAGCTATTTTCGGCCACTTGGCCCGCGCGCACGGCCTCCCGGCTGTCCCGGTGGTCCCGGTCGCCTCCGCGGACGGTTAAAAAAAATCTCAGGTGAGCCTACCTTAAGAGAGTGACAGTTACTCCCGCCGTTTGGCCGCTCAAAGTGCCACCGGACGCGCAGCAACGCGAGTGTGCGCTAAGTGCGAGAGCTGGCGTATTTACCCGCCGTGTCCGCTAGAGGGAGGTATTTCCCCGTTACAAGCTCCGGGAAGATCAGCGGGACGCGGAGAACGCTTAGCCGGGGCTCTGGAAGCCTCGGGCGGCTTAGAAAGTGAGGCGGAAAGCACTCGGGGAACCGGCTGGAGGTGCTCTGGAAGTTCAGCGGGCCGCGCAAAACGCTTAGCCGGGGCTGTGGAAGCCTCCTTCGGCTTAGAAAATGAGGCGGAAAGCCTCATGAGAACCGGCTGGAGGTGCGGTGGGAGCTCAGCGGGCCGCGTAAAACGCTTAGCCGAGGCTCTGGAAGCCTCCTCGGGCGTCAAGAGTGAGGAGGAAAGCACCCGGAGAATGACATTTTGATATGATTTGACTATAAATGCGATCATATGTAGTATATATCATATATTTATCCACGAACCGTTCAAAAAAATCTCAAGTGAGCCTACCTTAAGAGAGTGACAGTTACTCCCGCATTTTGGCTACTCAAAGTGCCATCAGACGCGCAGCAACGCGAGTGTGCGCTAAGTGCGAGAGCTGGCGTATTTACCCGCCGTGTCCGCTAGAGGGAGGTAATTCCCCGTTACGACCTCCGGGAAGATCACCGGGACGCGGAGAACGCTTTGCCGGGGCTCTGGAAGCCTCGGGCGGCTTAGAAAGTGAGGAGGAAAGCAGCCGGGGAACCGGCTGGAGGTGCTCTGGAAGTTCAGCGGGCCGCGCAAAACGTTTAGCCGGGGCTCTGGAAGCCTCGGGCGGCTTATTAAGTGAGGAGGAAAGCAGCCGTGGAACCGGCTGGAGGTGCTCTGGAAGCTCAGCGGGCCGCGTAAAACGCTTAGCCGGAGTGCTGGAAGCCTCCTCGGGCGTCAAGAATGAGGAGGAAAGCACCCGTGGAACCGGCTGGAGGTGCTCCGGAAGCTCAGCGGGCCGCGTAAAACGCTTAGCCGGGGCTCTGGAAGCCTCGTTCGGCTTAAACAGTGAGGATGGGAGCACCCGGAGATCCGGCTGGAGGTGCTGTGGAAGCTCAGCGGGCCGCGTAAAACGCTTAGCCGGTGCTCTGGAAGCTCAGCGGGCCGCGTAAAACGTTTAGCCGGGGTGCTGGAAGCCTGGGTCGACTTATAGAGTGAGGAGGAAAGCAGCCGGAGAACCGGCTGGAAGTGCTGTGGAGGCTCGGCGGGCCGCGTAAAATGCTTAACCGGGGCTCTGGAAGCCTCGTTCGGCTGGGAGAGTGAGGAGGAAAGCACCATGAGGACCGGCTGGAGGTCTTCTGGAAGCACAGCGGGCCGTGGAGAACGCTTAGAAGTGCTGGAAGTCGAGTAAGGCTCAGCCATCTCGTCCAAGGTGCTTATAAAGTGCATGTCCGCTCGGCTGGAGGTATTTCCGGCCACCCGGCGCGTGTGCACGGCCTCTGGGTGGCTCCGGGCCGGCTAGAATTCCGGACCGCGATCGCTAACTCGCGGGACCCTAAATGGCCCGCGGACCAGCCGGCGGGACGTCGGTGACCACCCATCCGCCTCGCGGTGGTCCCCGGCCGGCTAGAATTCCGGACCGCGATCGCTAATTCGCGGGACCCTAAATGGCCCGCGGACCAGCCGGCGGGACCTCGGTGACCACCCATCCGCCTCGCGGTGGTCCCTGGCCGGCTAGAATTCCGGACCGCGATCGCAAACTCGCGGGACCCTAAATGGCCCGCGGACCAGCCGGCGGGACCTCGGTGACCACCCATCCGCCTCGCGGTGGTCCCTGGCCGGCTAGAATTCCGGACCGCGATCGGTAATTCGCGGGACCCTAAATGGCCCGCGGACCATCCGGCGGGACCTCGGTGACCACCCATCCGCCTCGCGGTGGTCCCTGGCCGGCTAGAATTCCGGACCGCGATCGCTAATTCGCGGGACCCTAAATGGCCCGCGGACCAGCCGGCGGGACCTCGGTGAAGACCCATCCGCCTCGCGGTGGTCCCCGGCCGGGTAGAATTCCGGACCGCGATCGGTACCTCGCGGGACCCTAAATGGCCCGCGGACCAGCCGGCGGGACCTCGGTGAAGACCCATCCGCCTCGCGGTGGTCCCCGGCCGGGTAGAATTCCGGACCGCGATCGGTACCTCGCGGGACCCTAAATGGCCCGCGGACCAGCCGGCGGGACCTCGGTGAAGACCCATCCGCCTCGCGGTGGTCCCCGGCCGGCTAGAATTCCGGGCCGCGATCGGTAACTCGCGGGACCCTAAATGGCCCGCGGACCAGCCGGCGGGACCTCGGTGAAGACCCATCCGCCTCGCGGTGGTCCCCGGCCGGCTAGAATTCCGGACCGCGATCGGTAACTCGCGGGACCCTAAATGGCCCGCGGACCAGCCGGCGGGACCTCGGTGACCACCCATCCGCCTTGCGGTGGTCCCTGGCCGGCTAGAATTCCGGACCGCGATCGGTAACTCGCGGGACCCTAAATGGCCCGCGGACCAGCCGGCGGGACCTCGGTGACCACCCATCCGCCTTCGCTGGTTCCCAAGTCGGCTAGAATTCCGGACCGCGATCGCTAACTCGCGGGACCCTAAATGGCCCGCGGACCAGCCGGCGGGACCCACTTGACTTCCTATCCGCCTTCGCTGGTTCCCAAGTCGGCTAGAATTCCGGGCCGCGACCGGTAACTCGCGGGACCCTAAATGGCCCGCGGACCAGCCGGCGGGACCTCGGTGACCACCCATCCGCCTTCGCTGGTTCCCAAGTCGGCTAGAATTCCGGACCGCGATCGCTAACTCGCGGGACCGCAATTGGCCCGCGGACCAGCCGGCGGGACCCACTTGACTTCCCATCCGCCTTCGCTGGTTCCCAAGTCGGCTAGAATTCCGGACCGCGATCGCTAACTCGCGGGACCCTAAATGGCCCGCGGACCAGCCAGCGGGACCCGCTTGACTTCCTATCCGCCTTCGCTGGTTCCCAAGTCGGCTAGAATTCCGGACCGCGATCGCTAACTCGCGGGACCGCAATTGGCCCGCGGACCAGCCGGCGGGACCCGCTCCACTTCCTATCCGCCTTCGCTGGTTCCCAAGTCGGCTAGAATTCCGGACCGCGATCGCTAACTCGCGGGACCCTAAATGGCCCGCGGACCAGCCAGCGGGACCCGCTTGACTTCCTATCCGCCTTCGCTGGTTCCCAAGTCGGCTAGAATTCCGGACCGCGATCGCTAACTCGCGGGACCGCAATTGGCCCGCGGACCAGCCGGCGGGACCCGCTCCACTTCCTATCCGCATTCGCTGGTTCCCAAGTCGGCCACAAATTACGATTATTCGGCCTCTCGCTCTGGAAGTGCCATCGGCACTTGCTCGGAAAAGTGTCCGCCTCTTCTGGTTCCCTAGGTCGGCCGCCAAAAGCGAAAAATCGGCCTCTACCCCGTTTGGGTACCAGGGGTAGGGTGCAGTACCAACTTTGGTCTTCAGGTGCGCCAGAGCGCGATGGTTGGTCCCACTAGTCAGCGTACTCATCGACGGTTTACTCCCCTTTCGCAAAATATAGTGGGCACGTATGTGCAGGACTGTTTATTTTTATTTTGAAAAATTTTCTAAGTGCCAGCGGACGCTGGCACACGACGTGTCCGAGCCACGATGGTGCCCAGGCCGGACAGCGACGGCGAAAAAGCCGATTCTGGAAGTTTCGAATATGCCAACGGCAAAAGCGGCGCGATGTGTCCGCCTCGGCTGGTTCTCCGGTCGGCCAGAAAAAGTGAAAATTCGGCCTCTCGCTCTGGAGGTCCGACGAACTTTGGCGAATATTTTCTAAGTGCCAACGGGTGTTACACCGTAATGTGTCCGACGCGGCTGGTTCCTCCGGTCGGCCAGAAAAAGTGAAAATTCGGCCTCTTGCTCTGGAGGTCCGACGAACTTTGGCGAATATTTTCTAAGTGCCAACGGGTGTTACACCGTAATGTGTCCGACTCGGCTGGTTCCTCCGGTCGGCCCGAACGAGCGAAAATTCGGCCTCTTCGCCTGGAAGTCCGGCCGACTTGGGCGAATATTTTCTAAGTGCCAACGGGTGTTCGGCCGTAATGTGTCCGACTCGGCTGGTTCCCCGAGTCGGCCCGAAGGAGCGAAAATTCGGCCTCTTCGCCTGGAGGTCCAACGAACTTTGGCGAATATTTTCTAAGTGCCAACGGGTGTTACACCGTAATGTGTCCGACTCGGCTGGTTCCTCCGGTCGGCCCGAACGAGCGAAAATTCGGCCTCTTGCTCTGGAAGATCTGCCAACTTGAGCGAATATTTTCTAAGTGCCAACGGGTGTTCGGCCGTAACGTGTCCGACTCGGCTGGTTCCCCGAGTCGGCCCGAACGAGTGAAAATTCGGCCTCTTGCTCTGGAAGTCCTGCCAACTTGAGCGAATATTTTCAAAGTGCCAACGGCTGTTCGGCCGTAACGTGTCCGACTCGGCTGGTTCCCCGAGTCGGCCCGAACGAGTGAAAATTCGGCCTCTTGCTCTGGAAGTCCTGCCAACTTGAGCGAATATTTTCAAAGTGCCAACGGCTGTTCGGCCGTAACGTGTCCGACTCGGCTGGTTCCCCGAGTCGGCCCGAACGAGCGAAAATTCGGCCTCTTGCTCTGGAAGTCCTGCCAACTTGAGCGAATATTTTCTAAGTGCCATCGGGTCTTGCCCGGAAAAGTGTCCGACTCGGCTGGTTCCCCGAGTCGGCCCGAACGAGCGAAAATTCGGCCTCTCGCTCTGGAAGTCCCGCCAACTTGAGCGAATATTTTCTAAGTGCCATCGGGTCTTGCCCGGAAAAGTGTCCGACTCGGCTGGTTCCCCGAGTCGGCCCGAACGAGCGAAAATTCGGCCTCTTGCTCTGGAAGTCCTGCCAACTTGAGCGAATATTTTCTAAGTGCCATCGGGGCTTGCCCGGAAAAGTGTCCGACTCGGCTGGTTCCCCGAGTCGGCCCGAACGAGCGAAAATTCGGCCTCTTGCTCTGGAAGTCCGACGAACTTTGGCGAATATTTTCTAAGTGCCAACGGGTGTTCGGCCGTAACGTGTCCGACTCGGCTGGTTCCCCGAGTCGGCCCGAACGAGTGAAAATTCGGCCTCTTGCTCTGGAAGTCCTGCCAACTTGAGCGAATATTTTCTAAGTGCCATCGGGTCTTGCCCGGAAAAGTGTCCGACTCGGCTGGTTCCCCGAGTCGGCCCGAACGAGCGAAAATTCGGCCTCTTCGCCTGGAAGTCCTGCCAACTTGAGCGAATATTTTCTAAGTGCCATCGGGTCTTGCCCGGAAAAGTGTCCGACTCGGCTGGTTCCCCGAGTCGGCCCGAACGAGCGAAAATTCGGCCTCTTGCTCTGGAAGTCCTGCCAACTTGAGCGAATATTTTCTAAGTGCCATCGGGTCTTGCCCGGAAAAGTGTCCGACTCGGCTGGTTCCCCGAGTCGGCCCGAACGAGCGAAAATTCGGCCTCTTGCTCTGGAAGTCCTGCCAACTTGAGCGAATATTTTCTAAGTGCCATCGGGGCTTGCCCGGAAAAGTGTCCGACTCGGCTGGTTCCCCGAGTCGGCCCGAACGAGCGAAAATTCGGCCTCTTGCTCTGGAAGTCCGACGAACTTTGGCGAATATTTTCTAAGTGCCAACGGGTGTTCGGCCGTAACGTGTCCGACTCGGCTGGTTCCCCGAGTCGGCCCGAACGAGTGAAAATTCGGCCTCTTGCTCTGGAAGTCCTGCCAACTTGAGCGAATATTTTCTAAGTGCCATCGGGTCTTGCCCGGAAAAGTGTCCGACTCGGCTGGTTCCCCGAGTCGGCCCGAACGAGCGAAAATTCGGCCTCTTGCTCTGGAAGTCCTGCCAACTTGAGCGAATATTTTCTAAGTGCCATCGGGTCTTGCCCGGAAAAGTGTCCGACTCGGCTGGTTCCCCGAGTCGGCCCGAACGAGCGAAAATTCGGCCTCTTGCTCTGGAAGTCCTGCCAACTTGAGCGAATATTTTCTAAGTGCCATCGGCTCTTGCCCGGAAAAGTGTCCGACCCGTCCGGTTCCCTAGTTCGGCCACATAATGTGAAAATTCGGCCTCTTGCTCTGGAAGTCCTGCCAACTTGAGCGAATATTTTCTAAGTGCCATCGGGTCTTGCCCGGAAAAGTGTCCGACTCGGCTGGTTCCCCGAGTCGGCCCGAACGAGCGAAAATTCGGCCTCTTGCTCTGGAAGTCCTGCCAACTTGAGCGAATATTTTCTAAGTGCCATCGGGTCTTGCCCGGAAAAGTGTCCGACTCGGCTGGTTCCCCGAGTCGGCCACGGAATGTGAAAATTCGGCCTCTTGCTCTGGAAGTCCTGCCAACTTGAGCGAATATTTTCTAAGTGCCATCGGGTCTTGCCCGGAAAAGTGTCCGACTCGGCTGGTTCCCCGAGTCGGCCCGAACGAGCGAAAATTCGGCCTCTTGCTCTGGAAGTCCTGCCAACTTGAGCGAATATTTTCTAAGTGCCATCGGGTCTTGCCCGGAAAAGTGTCCGACTCGGCCGGTTCCCTAGTTCGGCCACATAATGTGAAAATTCGGCCTCTTGCTCTGGAAGTCCTGCCAACTTGAGCGAATATTTTCTAAGTGCCATCGGGTCTTGCCCGGAAAAGTGTCCGACTCGGCTGGTTCCCCGAGTCGGCCCGAACGAGCGAAAATTCGGCCTCTTGCTCTGGAAGTCCTGCCAACTTGAGCGAATATTTTCTAAGTGCCATCGGGTCTTGCCCGGAAAAGTGTCCGACTCGGCTGGTTCCCCGAGTCGGCCCGAACGAGCGAAAATTCGGCCTCTTGCTCTGGAAGTCCTGCCAACTTGAGCGAATATTTTCTAAGTGCCATCGGGTCTTGCCCGGAAAAGTGTCCGACTCGGCTGGTTCCCTAGTTCGGCCACATAATGTGAAAATTCGGCCTCTTGCTCTGGAAGTCCTGCCAACTTGAGCGAATATTTTCTAAGTGCCATCGGGTCTTGCCCGGAAAAGTGTCCGACTCGGCTGGTTCCCCGAGTCGTCCCGAACGAGCGAAAATTCGGCCTCTCGCTCTGGAAGTCCTGCCAACTTGAGCGAATATTTTCTAAGTGCCATCGGGTCTTGCCCGGAAAAGTGTCCGACTCGGCTGGTTCCCCGAGTCGGCCCGAACGAGCGAAAATTCGGCCTCTTCGCCTGGAAGTCCTGCCAACTTGAGCGAATATTTTCTAAGTGCCATCGGGTCTTGCCCGGAAAAGTGTCCGACTCGGCTGGTTCCCCGAGTCGGCCCGAACGAGCGAAAATTCGGCCTCTTGCTCTGGAAGTCCTGCCAACTTGAGCGAATATTTTCTAAGTGCCATCGGGTCTTGCCCGGAAAAGTGTCCGACTCGGCTGGTTCCCCGAGTCGTCCCGAACGAGCGAAAATTCGGCCTCTCGCTCTGGAAGTCCTGCCAACTTGAGCGAATATTTTCTAAGTGCCATCGGGTCTTGCCCGGAAAAGTGTCCGACTCGGCTGGTTCCCCGAGTCGGCCCGAACGAGCGAAAATTCGGCCTCTTCGCCTGGAAGTCCTGCCAACTTGAGCGAATATTTTCTAAGTGCCATCGGGTCTTGCCCGGAAAAGTGTCCGACTCGGCTGGTTCCCCGAGTCGGCCCGAACGAGCGAAAATTCGGCCTCTTGCTCTGGAAGTCCTGCCAACTTGAGCGAATATTTTCTAAGTGCCATCGGGTCTTGCCCGGAAAAGTGTCCGACTCGGCTGGTTCCCCGAGTCGGCCCGAACGAGCGAAAATTCGGCCTCTTGCTCTGGAAGTCCTGCCAACTTGAGCGAATATTTTCTAAGTGCCATCGGGTCTTGCCCGGAAAAGTGTCCGACTCGGCTGGTTCCCCGAGTCGGCCCGAACGAGCGAAAATTCGGCCTCTTGCTCTGGAAGTCCTGCCAACTTGAGCGAATATTTTCTAAGTGCCATCGGCTCTTGCCCGGAAAAGTGTCCGACCCGTCCGGTTCCCTAGTTCGGCCACATAATGTGAAAATTCGGCCTCTTGCTCTGGAAGTCCTGCCAACTTGAGCGAATATTTTCTAAGTGCCATCGGGTCTTGCCCGGAAAAGTGTCCGACTCGTCTGGTTCCCCGAGTCGGCCCGAACGAGCGAAAATTCGGCCTCTTGCTCTGGAAGTCCTGCCAACTTGAGCGAATATTTTCTAAGTGCCATCGGGTCTTGCCCGGAAAAGTGTCCGACTCGGCTGGTTCCCTAGTTCGGCCACATAATGTGAAAATTCGGCCTCTTGCTCTGGAAGTCCTGCCAACTTGAGCGAATATTTTCTAAGTGCCATCGGGTCTTGCCCGGAAAAGTGTCCGACTCGGCTGGTTCCCCGAGTCGGCCCGAACGAGCGAAAATTCGGCCTCTTGCTCTGGAAGTCCTGCCAACTTGAGCGAATATTTTCTAAGTGCCATCGGGTCTTGCCCGGAAAAGTGTCCGACTCGGCTGGTTCCCCGAGTCGGCCAGAAAAAGTGAAAATTCAGCCTCTTCGCCTGGAAGTCCTGCCAACTTGAGCGAATATTTTCTAAGTGCCATCGGGTCTTGCCCGGAAAAGTGTCCGACTCGGCTGGTTCCCCGAGTCGGCCCGAACGAGCGAAAATTCGGCCTCTTGCTCTGGAAGTCCTGCCAACTTGAGCGAATATTTTCTAAGTGCCATCGGGTCTTGCCCGGAAAAGTGTCCGACTCGGCTGGTTCCCCGAGTCGGCCAGAAAAAGTGAAAATTCAGCCTCTTCGCCTGGAAGTCCTGCCAACTTGAGCGAATATTTTCTAAGTGCCATCGGGTCTTGCCCGGAAAAGTGTCCGACTCGGCTGGTTCCCCGAGTCGGCCAGAACGAGCGAAAATTCGGCCTCTTGCTCTGGAAGTCCTGCCAACTTGAGCGAATATTTTCTAAGTGCCATCGGGTCTCTCCCGGAAAAGTGTCCGCCTCGTCCGGTTCCCTAGTTCGGCCACGGAATGTGAAAATTCGGCCTCTTGCTCTGGAAGTCCTGCCAACTTGAGCGAATATTTTCTAAGTGCCATCGGGTCTTGCCCGGAAAAGTGTCCGACTCGGCTGGTTCCCTAGTTCGGCCACATAATGTGAAAATTCGGCCTCTTGCTCTGGAAGTCCTGCCAACTTGAGCGAATATTTTCTAAGTGCCATCGGGTCTTGCCCGGAAAAGTGTCCGACTCGGCTGGTTCCCCGAGTCGGCCAGAAAAAGTGAAAATTCGGCCTCTTCGCCTGGAAGTCCTGCCAACTTGAGCGAATATTTTCTAAGTGCCATCGGGTCTTGCCCGGAAAAGTGTCCGACTCGGCTGGTTCCCCGAGTCGGCCAGAAAAAGTGAAAATTCGGCCTCTTGCTCTGGAAGTCCTGCCAACTTGAGCGAATATTTTCTAAGTGCCATCGGGTCTCTCCCGGAAAAGTGTCCGACTCGTCCGGTTCCCTAGTTCGGCCACATAATGTGAAAATTCGGCCTCTTGCTCTGGAAGTCCTGCCAACTTGAGCGAATATTTTCTAAGTGCCATCGGGTCTCTCCCGGAAAAGTGTCCGACTCGGCCGGTTCCCTAGTTCGGCCACATAATGTGAAAATTCGGCCTCTTGCTCTGGAAGTCCTGCCAACTTGAGCGAATATTTTCTAAGTGCCATCGGGTCTCTCCCGGAAAAGTGTCCGCCTCGTCCGGTTCCCTAGTTCGGCCACATAATGTGAAAATTCGGCCTCTTGCTCTGGAAGTCCGACGAACTTTGGCGAATATTTTCTAAGTGCCATCGGGTCTCTCCCGGAAAAGTGTCCGCCTCGTCCGGTTCCCTAGTTCGGCCACGGAATGTAATAATTCGGCCTCTCTGAGGTACCAGGGGAACGCATTTAGGTACCAGGGGTAGTCGCTGAGGTACCAGGGGTATGCATTTAGGTACCAGGGGAGACCACTACGGTCTGTTGGTCCCCCTAGTTAGTGTACTCATCGGTTTACTCCCCTTTCGCAAAATATAGTCGGCACGTATGTGCAGGACTGTTTATTTTTATTTTGAAAAATGTTCTAAGTGCCAACGGAAGCTGGCACACGAACTGTCCGAGCCACGATGGTGCCCAGGCCGGACAGCGACGGCGAAAAAGCCGATGTGTGTTTGATGGAAGTTTCGAATATTTTCAAAGTGCCAACGGCACTTGCGGGGTGATGTGTCCGCCTCGTCTGGTTCCCCAGGTCGGCCAGAAAAAGTGAAAATTCGGCCTCTTCTCCTGGAAGTCCGGCCAAGTTTGGCGAATATTTTCTAAGTGCCAACGGCACTTGCGGGGTGATGTGTCCGCCTCGTCTGGTTCCCCAGGTCGGCCAGAACAAGTGAAAATTCGGCCTCTTCTCCTGGAAGTCTGGCCAAGTTTGGCGAATATTTTCAAAGTGCCAACGGCACTTGCGGGGTGATGTGTCCGCCTCGTCTGGTTCCCCAGGTCGGCCAGAACAAGTGAAAATTCGGCCTCTTCTCCTGGAAGTCTGGCCAAGTTTGGCGAATATTTTCAAAGTGCCAACGTCACTTGCGGGGTGATGTGTCCGCCTCGTCTGGTTCCCCAGGTCGGCCAGAACAAGTGAAAATTCGGCCTCTTCTCCTGGAAGTCTGGCCAAGTTTGGCGAATATTTTCTAAGTGCCAACGACTCAACAGCCGTAAAGTGTCCGCCTCGGCTGGTTCCCCATAACGGCCAGAACAAGTGAAAATTCGGCCTCTTCTCCTGGAAGTCTGGCCAAGTTTGGCGAATATTTTCTAAGTGCCAACGACTCAACCAGCGTAAAGTGTCCGCCTCGGCTGGTTCCCCATAACGGCCAGAACAAGTGAAAATTCGGCCTCTTCTCCTGGAAGTCTGGCCAAGTTTGGCGAATATTTTCTAAGTGCCAACGACTCAACCAGCCTAAAGTGTCCGCCTCGGCTGGTTCCCCAGGTCGGGTACCACAAGTGAAAATTCGGCCTCTTCTCCTGGAAGTCTGGCCAAGTTTGGCGAATATTTTCTGAGTGCCAACGACTCAACCAGCCTAAAGTGTCCGCCTCGGCTGGTTCCCCATAACGGCCACCAAAAGTGAAAATTCGGCCTCTTCTCCTGGAAGTCAAGCCAAGTTTGGCAAATATTTTCTAAGTGCCAACGACTCAACCAGCGCAAAGTGTCCGCCTCGGCTGGTTCCCCATAACGGCCATGAAAAGTGAAAATTCGGCCTCTTCTCCTGGAAGTCAAGCCAAGTTTGGCAAATATTTTCTAAGTGCCAACGACTCAACCAGCGTAAAGTGTCCGCCTCGGCTGGTTCCCCAGGTCGGCCACCAAAAGTGAAAATTCGGCCTCTTCTCCTGGAAGTCTTGCCAAGTTTGGCGAATATTTTCTAAGTGCCAACGACTCAACCAGCGTAAAGTGTCCGCCTCGGCTGGTTCCCCAGGTCGGCCACCAAAAGTGAAAATTCGGCCTCTTCTCCTGGAAGTCAAGCCAAGTTTGGCAAATATTTTCTAAGTGCCAACGACTCAACCAGCGTAAAGTGTCCGCCTCGGCTGGTTCCCCAGGTCGGTCACCAAAAGTGAAAATTCGGCCTCTTCTCCTGGAAGTCTGGCCAAGTTTGGCGAATATTTTCTGAGTGCCAACGACTCAACCAGCCTAAAGTGTCCGCCTCGGCTGGTTCCCCATAACGGCCACCAAAAGTGAAAATTCGGCCTCTTCTCCTGGAAGTCAAGCCAAGTTTGGCAAATATTTTCTAAGTGCCAACGACTCAACCAGCGCAAAGTGTCCGCCTCGGCTGGTTCCCCATAACGGCCATGAAAAGTGAAAATTCGGCCTCTTCTCCTGGAAGTCAAGCCAAGTTTGGCAAATATTTTCTAAGTGCCAACGACTCAACCAGCGTAAAGTGTCCGCCTCGGCTGGTTCCCCAGGTCGGCCACCAAAAGTGAAAATTCGGCCTCTTCTCCTGGAAGTCTTGCCAAGTTTGGCGAATATTTTCTAAGTGCCAACGACTCAACCAGCGTAAAGTGTCCGCCTCGGCTGGTTCCCCAGGTCGGCCACCAAAAGTGAAAATTCGGCCTCTTCTCCTGGAAGTCAAGCCAAGTTTGGCAAATATTTTCTAAGTGCCAACGACTCAACCAGCGTAAAGTGTCCGCCTCGGCTGGTTCCCCAGGTCGGTCACCAAAAGTGAAAATTCGGCCTCTTCTCCTGGAAGTCAAGCCAAGTTTGGCAGATATTTTCTAAGTGCCAACGACTCAACCAGCGTAAAGTGTCCGCCTCGGCTGGTTCCCCAGGTCGGCCACCAAAAGTGAAAATTCGGCCTCTTCTCCTGGAAGTCAAGCCAAGTTTGGCAAATATTTTCTAAGTGCCAACGACTCAACCAGCGTAAAGTGTCCGCCTCGGCTGGTTCCCCATAACGGCCACCAAAAGTGAAAATTCGGCCTCTTCTCCTGGAAGTCAAGCCATGTTTGGCAAATATTTTCTAAGTGCCAACGGCTCTTGAGCCGAAAAGTGTCCGCCTCGGCTGGTTCCCCATAACGGCCACCAAAAGTGAAAATTCGGCCTCTTCTCCTGGAAGTCAAGCCAAGTTTGGCAAATATTTTCTAAGTGCCAACGGCTCTTGAGCCGAAAAGTGTCCGCCTCGGCTGGTTCCCCAGGTCGGCCACCAAAAGTGAAAATTCGGCCTCTTCTCCTGGAAGTCAAGCCAAGTTTGGCAAATATTTTCTAAGTGCCAACGGCTCTTGAGCCGAAAAGTGTCCGCCTCGGCTGGTTCCCGCGGTCGGCCTTCAAAAGCGAAAAATTCGGCCTCTTCCCCTGGTAGCCCTGCCAACTTGTGCGAATTTTTTCTAAGTGCCAACGGCTCTTGAGCCGAAAAGTGTCCGCCTCGGCTGGTTCCCTCGGTCGGCCCCAAAAAGCGAAAATTCGGCCTCTCCCTCTTTAGGTACCAGGGGCTGGGGTACCAGGGGGAGGGTGCAGTACCAACTTTGGTCTTCAGGTGCGCCAGAGTACGCTAAATGGTCCCCCTAGTCAGCGTACTCATCAACGATTTACCCCCCTTTCGCAAAATATAGTCAGAACGAGCATGGGGGGCGCATAATTTACCCCACAAAATGAAAGGGCCCGGTGCCGAGCGCTTGGTCATGGCCGCCAGCAGCGCCCCTTGCTCGGTGGGAACACAACACGCAGGGTTGCACAGCACCCTGGAAGGCACAAAGAGAGTGAAAAATTTTCTAAGTGTCACTCTTGACGAAAAATGTCTAAGTGCCTCTCTTGACGAAAAATTTCTAAGTGCCACGCTTGACGAAAAATGTCTAAGTGCCACAGCGCTCGAAAATTTCCTAAGTGCGAGCACGGCTGTGAAATATTCAAAGTACAAGGAACGCTGGCAGAATCTCTCGACGGCCGTCTGCTCCCGGCGGCCGCCGTGAAGTCTCCCCTCCCGGGGACGGCTGTCTGCTCCCGGCAGCCGTCCTTAACCCCCTCCCCACACGTTGGACGAACACCAGCCGAGGGCGAAAGGCTCGCGGTGTGGAAGGATCGTGGCCACGGCTAATCTAGCGATGCCCGCGTTGGACGGTCACACCGCACGACAGAGCGGGGCCTGCATCCGGCGCGAGGCGGCCTTCAGGCACGTGGCTCGAGACGACCTCACCCGCCCTAGCCCGGAGCGGAAAGACTTTGAAATTTTCAAAGTCCAAGGAACACTGGCAGAATGGGAGGACCGGCCGCCTCCTTAAACACAGGCCGGAGAGATGGAGCGGGATCAGCGGCCCGCGCGTTGAGCGAACACCGGCCGAGGGCGAAAGGCTCGCGGTGTGGAAGGATCGTGGCCACGGCTAATCTAGCGATGCCCGCGTCGGACGGTCACACCGCACGACAGAGCGGGGCCTGCATCCGGCGCGAGGCGGCCTTCAGGCACGTGGTTCGAGACGACCTCACCCGCCCTAGCCCGGAGCGGAAAGACTTTGAAATAGTCAAAGTCCAAGGAACACTGGCAGAATCTCTCGACGGCCGTCTGCTCCCGGCGGCCGCCGTGAAGTCTCCCCTCCCGGGGACGGCTGTCTGCTCCCGGCAGCCGTCCATAACCCCCTCCCCACACGTTGGTTGAACATCAGCCGAGGGCGAAAGGCTCGCGGTGTGGAAGGATCGTGGCCACGGCTAATCTAGCGATGCCCGCGTTGGACGGTCACACCGCACGACAGAGCGGGGCCTGCATCCGGCGCGAGGCGGCCTTCAGGCACGTGGTTCGAGACGACCTCACCCGCCCTAGCCCGGAGCGGAAAGACTTTTCAAAGTCCAAGGAACACTGGCAGAATGGGAGGACCGGCCGCCTCCTTAAACACAGGCCGGAGCGACCGAGCGGGATCAGCGGCCCGCGCGCAGGGTCTTTGAAATGTACAAAGTCCTAGGGACAATGGCAGAATCGCTCGACGGCCGTCTGCTCCCGGCGGCCGCGGTGAAGGGACTGTACACCCCACCCGGGGACGGCTGTCTGCTCCCGGCAGCCGTCCTTCCCCCCCACCCCACACGTTGACCGACACCGGCCGAGGGCGAAAGGCTCGCGGTGTGGAAGGATCGTGGCCACGGCTAATCTAGCGATGCCCGCGTTGGACGGTCACACCGCACGACAGAGCGGGGCCTGCATCCGGCGCGAGGCGGCCTTCAGGCACGTGGTTCGAGACGACCTCACCCGCCCTAGCCCGGAGCGAAAAGACTTTGAAATATTCAAAGTCCAAGGAACACTGGCAGAATGGGAGGACCGGCCGCCTCCTTAAACACAGGCCGGAGCGACCGAGCGGGATCAGCGGCCCGCGCGGAGGGTCTTTAAAATGTACAAAGTCCTAGGAACAATGGCAGAATCGCTCGACGGCCGTCTGCTCCCGGCGGCCGCGGTGGAAGGACTGTACACCCCACCCGGGGACGGCTGTCTGCTCCCGGCAGCCGTCCTTCCCCCCCACCCACACGTTGACCGACACCGGCCGAGGGCGAAAGGCTCGCGGTGTGGAAGGATCGTGGCCACGGCTAATCTAGCGATGCCCGCGTTGGACGGTCACACCGCACGACAGAGCGGGGCCGCATCTGGCGCGAGGCGGCCTTCAGGCACGTGGTTCGAGACGACCTCACCCGCCCTAGCCCGGAGCGGAAAGACTTTGAAATTTTCAAAGTCCAAGGAACACTGGCAGAATGGGAGGACCGGCCGCCTCCTTAAACACAGGCCGGGCGAAAAATATGCGAATGTTGGGCGGAAAGACTTTGAAATATTCAAAGTCCAAGGAACACTGGCAGAATGGGAGGACCGGCCGCCTCCTTAAACACAGGCCGGGCGAAAAATATGCGAATGTTGGGTCTCATCCAAGAAAGGGAGTTACCGGCCGCCTCCTTAAACACAGGCCGGGCGAAAAATATGCGAATGGTCCATCCAAGGAAGGAGGAGCGGCCGCCTCCTTAAACACAGGCCGGAGAGATGGAGCGGGATCAGCGGCCCGCGAACTGAGCGCCGAGGGCGAAAGGCTCGCGGTGTGGAAGGATCGTGGCCACGGCTAATCTAGCGATGCCCGCGTTGGACGGTCACACCGCACGACAGAGCGGGGGCCTGCATCCGGCGCGAGGCGGCCTTCAGGCACGTGGTTCGAGACGACTTCACCCGCCCTAGCCCGGAGCTGAAACTCTGCGAATGTTAACATCCAAGGATGGAGGCAACGGCCGTCTCGTTAAGCTGAGGCCGGAGGAAAGTCTGCGGATTCGGGGCATCCAAGGCAGATGGAGGTGCCGGCCGCCTCGGTAAACAGAGGCCGGACCGACCGACATGCGACCATGACCCGCCTTGGTAGGGCCCCCACCGGCCCCGGCTAGCGCCGGCGTTGGGTGGACGGTTCCTCCCCACTTGCGGGTCGCC
>NW_028284317.1:2500-25981 GCF_059516105.1 Syngnathus floridae | reverse complement strand
CCTCTAGCGGCGCAATACGAATGCCCCCGGCCGTCCCTCTCAATCATGGCCCCAGTTCAGGAGGGAAAACCCACAAAATAGAACCGGGGTCCTATTCCATCATTCCTAGCTGCGGTATGCAAGGCGGCGCTGGCCTGCTTTGAACACTCTAATTTTTTCAAAGTAAACGCTTCGGGCCCCGGGCGGGACACCCAGTTAAGGGCATCCCGGGGGCGGACCGAGAGGCAGGGGCTGGGACAGACGGATGCACGCCTCGCGGCGGACCGTCAGCTCGCGTCCCGAGGTCCAACTACGAGCTTTTTAACTGCAGCAACTTTAAGATACGCTATTGGAGCTGGAATTACCGCGGCTGCTGGCACCAGACTTGCCCTCCAATGGGTTCTCGCCCAAGGGTTTGGACTGTGCTCATTCCAATTACAGGGCCTCGAAAGAGTCCTGTATTGTTATTTTTCGTCACTACCTCCCCGTGTCGGGAGTGGGTAATTTGCGCGCCTGCTGCCTTCCTTGGATGTGGTAGCCGTTTCTCAGGCTCCCTCTCCGGAATCGAACCCTGATTCCCCGTTACCCGTTGTCACCATGGTAGGCGCAGAAAGTACCATCGAAAGTTGATAGGGCAGACATTCGAATGAGACGTCGCCGCCGCGGAGGGCCGGCGATCGGCTGGAAGTTATCTAGGGTCACCAAGGGAGGCCGGGCCGGACGCGCGGAGGGCCGCGGCGCGAGCGCCGCGACCCCTTGGCCCGCGCGCCCGGGCACCGCGTGGGTTTTGGGTCTGATAAATGCGCGCGTCCCCGGAGGTCGGCGCTCGTTTGCATGTATTAGCTCTAGAATTGCCACAGTTATCCAAGTAACAGTGGAGCGATCAAAGGAACCATAACTGATTTAATGAGCCATTCGCAGTTTCGCTGTACGGGCCGTGTGCACTTAGACTTGCATGGCTTAATCTTTGAGACAAGCATATGCTACTGGCAGGATCAACCAGGTAGGGGGGCGGTGGGCTGACGCAATTGCCATGCGTAGTTCACCTTGCTCGGCCGAGCGGGGGTCTGCCACGTTCTCCGTTCGCCGACCGCGACAGCGGGGGCATGGTGCCACTGCACAAAGTCTTCGCGAGCCTGGCGGGTGGGGACGCCCTCCGGCCGGCACGGGTCCAAACGGCCTCTGCCTATACCTTCGCCGTAACGAGAGGAGCCGGGCCGCGCTCCGTAAGCGTCTCCGCGGGGAGCAGGTCGCGTCCCGTCGCTGCCTCCGGAGCCGACCTCGCCCGCGCGACGCCGCTTTGTCTGCCGAGCGCTCGTGCTGTGGCCAGATCAGACCCGTAGGACGCTGGCCGGAAGGCGCTGGGGCAGAGCGGATCGCCGCGCGGCGGGACGGTCACGGAACGGTATTGACGGGGAGACGAGCTCGGGGAGAGCGAACTCGGCAACGGGGGTGGCACATCGGTTGGGCTCGAGCAGGCGGCTTAGGAGCAACCGCGAGGGAACACGGCGGGGTCCGGGGGAAGGGCGACGGCCGCCCGCGACTCGTCACGGTGACCCAGGCGGGAAGCTGCGCTCCGTCCGAGTCAGACTCGGTCGTCGCGGCCCGGCTGAGGCTCGCTTGGTCGAGGGGGCGCGGCGCTGTGCCGGCGACTTTGCCCGCGCGAGGCACGTACGCTGTGGTCCGAAGGAAGAAGCGCGCGTCCCGAGTCAGACTCGGGCGCCGCAACCCGACGGTATCTCGCTGCGGCCAGGATGCGGAGTTGAGTCGGCACTGGGGGGATCCGGGAAGGACGAAGGGGCGGCGGCCAACAGTCGCAGCTCGTCGCCGCTGTCACCCAGACGGGAAGCTGCGCCCCGGCCGAGTCAGACTCGGTCGGTGCGGCCCGCTGCGGCCAGCTGGAGAGTGAGCTACGTGCCTGTACCGTGCTCCCGACGAACCGTCCCGGGGGGCTGGTGACGTCGCGCGATCGGCGCTTGATGCTGCGACCGGGAGGGAAGCTGCGCCCCGTCCGAGTCAGACTCGGTCGTTGCGGCCCACCCGAGCCCGCACGCCTCACGCGGAGGGGTCATACGCCCCGGCGGCCACGATAGACGTCCTCCCGCTTCGCGGTGGTCGGGAGGGCTTAGCGGATAGGTGCAGATGCGGGGGCGGCTTCCCGAGATAGCCGTCCCTAGGTTAGGCGAGGGTTTGAGAAACATCTTTCGCGGTAGACCGGCGCGGCCGGCGGACGCCCACGTGGCGTGCCGCGAGTCGGATCGCGCGCTCGGCCTCCGTTGATGGCCGCTAGGTGCGTGCGTGGAATCGGGGCGTCTCGGTCTCGCTGCCGTACGGCTCGCGCTAGGCCTGCGGGGGCGGCGTCGGAGCGCGCGCTCGCGCGGCGGCCGTAGCGCTAGAGGGCGACCCGCAAGTGGGGAGGAACCGTCCACCCAACGCCGGCGCTAGCCGGGGCCGGTGGGGGCCCTACCAAGGCGGGTCATGGTCGCATGTCGGTCGGTCCGGCCTCTGTTTACCGAGGCGGCCGGCACCTCCATCTGCCTTGGATGCCCCGAATCCGCAGACTTTCCTCCGGCCTCAGCTTAACGAGACGGCCGTTGCCTCCATCCTTGGATGTTAACATTCGCAGAGTTTCAGCTCCGGGCTAGGGCGGGTGAAGTCGTCTCGAACCACGTGCCTGAAGGCCGCCTCGCGCCGGATGCAGGCCCCGCTCTGTCGTGCGGTGTGACCGTCCAACGCGGGCATCGCTAGATTAGCCGTGGCCACGATCCTTCCACACCGCGAGCCTTTCGCCCTCGGCCGCTCAGTTCGCGGGCCGCTGATCCCGCTCCATCTCTCCGGCCTGTGTTTAAGGAGGCGGCCGCTCCTCCTTCCTTGGATGGACCATTCGCATATTTTTCGCCCGGCCTGTGTTTAAGGAGGCGGCCGGTAACTCCCTTTCTTGGATGAGACCCAACATTCGCATATTTTTCGCCCGGCCTGTGTTTAAGGAGGCGGCCGGTCCTCCCATTCTGCCAGTGTTCCTTGGACTTTGAATATTTCAAAGTCTTTCCGCCCAACATTCGCATATTTTTCGCCCGGCCTGTGTTTAAGGAGGCGGCCGGTCCTCCCATTCTGCCAGTGTTCCTTGGACTTTGAAAATTTCAAAGTCTTTCCGCTCCGGGCTAGGGCGGGTGAGGTCGTCTCGAACCACGTGCCTGAAGGCCGCCTCGCGCCAGATGCGGCCCCGCTCTGTCGTGCGGTGTGACCGTCCAACGCGGGCATCGCTAGATTAGCCGTGGCCACGATCCTTCCACACCGCGAGCCTTTCGCCCTCGGCCGGTGTCGGTCAACGTGTGGGTGGGGGGGAAGGACGGCTGCCGGGAGCAGACAGCCGTCCCCGGGTGGGGTGTACAGTCCTTCCACCGCGGCCGCCGGGAGCAGACGGCCGTCGAGCGATTCTGCCATTGTTCCTAGGACTTTGTACATTTTAAAGACCCTCCGCGCGGGCCGCTGATCCCGCTCGGTCGCTCCGGCCTGTGTTTAAGGAGGCGGCCGGTCCTCCCATTCTGCCAGTGTTCCTTGGACTTTGAATATTTCAAAGTCTTTTCGCTCCGGGCTAGGGCGGGTGAGGTCGTCTCGAACCACGTGCCTGAAGGCCGCCTCGCGCCGGATGCAGGCCCCGCTCTGTCGTGCGGTGTGACCGTCCAACGCGGGCATCGCTAGATTAGCCGTGGCCACGATCCTTCCACACCGCGAGCCTTTCGCCCTCGGCCGGTGTCGGTCAACGTGTGGGGTGGGGGGGAAGGACGGCTGCCGGGAGCAGACAGCCGTCCCCGGGTGGGGTGTACAGTCCCTTCACCGCGGCCGCCGGGAGCAGACGGCCGTCGAGCGATTCTGCCATTGTCCCTAGGACTTTGTACATTTCAAAGACCCTGCGCGCGGGCCGCTGATCCCGCTCGGTCGCTCCGGCCTGTGTTTAAGGAGGCGGCCGGTCCTCCCATTCTGCCAGTGTTCCTTGGACTTTGAAAAGTCTTTCCGCTCCGGGCTAGGGCGGGTGAGGTCGTCTCGAACCACGTGCCTGAAGGCCGCCTCGCGCCGGATGCAGGCCCCGCTCTGTCGTGCGGTGTGACC
Source organism: Syngnathus floridae (assembly GCF_059516105.1). NCBI lineage: Eukaryota > Metazoa > Chordata > Actinopteri > Syngnathiformes > Syngnathidae > Syngnathus > Syngnathus floridae. The sequence goes on along the minus strand of NW_028284317.1, from coordinate 21,892 downwards.
GTCCAACGCGGGCATCGCTAGATTAGCCGTGGCCACGATCCTTCCACACCGCGAGCCTTTCGCCCTCGGCTGATGTTCAACCAACGTGTGGGGAGGGGGTTATGGACGGCTGCCGGGAGCAGACAGCCGTCCCCGGGAGGGGAGACTTCACGGCGGCCGCCGGGAGCAGACGGCCGTCGAGAGATTCTGCCAGTGTTCCTTGGACTTTGACTATTTCAAAGTCTTTCCGCTCCGGGCTAGGGCGGGTGAGGTCGTCTCGAACCACGTGCCTGAAGGCCGCCTCGCGCCGGATGCAGGCCCCGCTCTGTCGTGCGGTGTGACCGTCCGACGCGGGCATCGCTAGATTAGCCGTGGCCACGATCCTTCCACACCGCGAGCCTTTCGCCCTCGGCCGGTGTTCGCTCAACGCGCGGGCCGCTGATCCCGCTCCATCTCTCCGGCCTGTGTTTAAGGAGGCGGCCGGTCCTCCCATTCTGCCAGTGTTCCTTGGACTTTGAAAATTTCAAAGTCTTTCCGCTCCGGGCTAGGGCGGGTGAGGTCGTCTCGAGCCACGTGCCTGAAGGCCGCCTCGCGCCGGATGCAGGCCCCGCTCTGTCGTGCGGTGTGACCGTCCAACGCGGGCATCGCTAGATTAGCCGTGGCCACGATCCTTCCACACCGCGAGCCTTTCGCCCTCGGCTGGTGTTCGTCCAACGTGTGGGGAGGGGGTTAAGGACGGCTGCCGGGAGCAGACAGCCGTCCCCGGGAGGGGAGACTTCACGGCGGCCGCCGGGAGCAGACGGCCGTCGAGAGATTCTGCCAGCGTTCCTTGTACTTTGAATATTTCACAGCCGTGCTCGCACTTAGGAAATTTTCGAGCGCTGTGGCACTTAGACATTTTTCGTCAAGCGTGGCACTTAGAAATTTTTCGTCAAGAGAGGCACTTAGACATTTTTCGTCAAGAGTGACACTTAGAAAATTTTTCACTCTCTTTGTGCCTTCCAGGGTGCTGTGCAACCCTGCGTGTTGTGTTCCCACCGAGCAAGGGGCGCTGCTGGCGGCCATGACCAAGCGCTCGGCACCGGGCCCTTTCATTTTGTGGGGTAAATTATGCGCCCCCCATGCTCGTTCTGACTATATTTTGCGAAAGGGGGGTAAATCGTTGATGAGTACGCTGACTAGGGGGACCATTTAGCGTACTCTGGCGCACCTGAAGACCAAAGTTGGTACTGCACCCTCCCCCTGGTACCCCAGCCCCTGGTACCTAAAGAGGGAGAGGCCGAATTTTCGCTTTTTGGGGCCGACCGAGGGAACCAGCCGAGGCGGACACTTTTCGGCTCAAGAGCCGTTGGCACTTAGAAAAAATTCGCACAAGTTGGCAGGGCTACCAGGGGAAGAGGCCGAATTTTCGCTTTTGAAGGCCGACCGCGGGAACCAGCCGAGGCGGACACTTTTCGGCTCAAGAGCCGTTGGCACTTAGAAAATATTTGCCAAACTTGGCTTGACTTCCAGGAGAAGAGGCCGAATTTTCACTTTTGGTGGCCGACCTGGGGAACCAGCCGAGGCGGACACTTTTCGGCTCAAGAGCCGTTGGCACTTAGAAAATATTTGCCAAACTTGGCTTGACTTCCAGGAGAAGAGGCCGAATTTTCACTTTTGGTGGCCGTTATGGGGAACCAGCCGAGGCGGACACTTTTCGGCTCAAGAGCCGTTGGCACTTAGAAAATATTTGCCAAACATGGCTTGACTTCCAGGAGAAGAGGCCGAATTTTCACTTTTGGTGGCCGTTATGGGGAACCAGCCGAGGCGGACACTTTACGCTGGTTGAGTCGTTGGCACTTAGAAAATATTTGCCAAACTTGGCTTGACTTCCAGGAGAAGAGGCCGAATTTTCACTTTTGGTGGCCGACCTGGGGAACCAGCCGAGGCGGACACTTTACGCTGGTTGAGTCGTTGGCACTTAGAAAATATCTGCCAAACTTGGCTTGACTTCCAGGAGAAGAGGCCGAATTTTCACTTTTGGTGACCGACCTGGGGAACCAGCCGAGGCGGACACTTTACGCTGGTTGAGTCGTTGGCACTTAGAAAATATTTGCCAAACTTGGCTTGACTTCCAGGAGAAGAGGCCGAATTTTCACTTTTGGTGGCCGACCTGGGGAACCAGCCGAGGCGGACACTTTACGCTGGTTGAGTCGTTGGCACTTAGAAAATATTCGCCAAACTTGGCAAGACTTCCAGGAGAAGAGGCCGAATTTTCACTTTTGGTGGCCGACCTGGGGAACCAGCCGAGGCGGACACTTTACGCTGGTTGAGTCGTTGGCACTTAGAAAATATTTGCCAAACTTGGCTTGACTTCCAGGAGAAGAGGCCGAATTTTCACTTTTCATGGCCGTTATGGGGAACCAGCCGAGGCGGACACTTTGCGCTGGTTGAGTCGTTGGCACTTAGAAAATATTTGCCAAACTTGGCTTGACTTCCAGGAGAAGAGGCCGAATTTTCACTTTTGGTGGCCGTTATGGGGAACCAGCCGAGGCGGACACTTTAGGCTGGTTGAGTCGTTGGCACTCAGAAAATATTCGCCAAACTTGGCCAGACTTCCAGGAGAAGAGGCCGAATTTTCACTTTTGGTGACCGACCTGGGGAACCAGCCGAGGCGGACACTTTACGCTGGTTGAGTCGTTGGCACTTAGAAAATATTTGCCAAACTTGGCTTGACTTCCAGGAGAAGAGGCCGAATTTTCACTTTTGGTGGCCGACCTGGGGAACCAGCCGAGGCGGACACTTTACGCTGGTTGAGTCGTTGGCACTTAGAAAATATTCGCCAAACTTGGCAAGACTTCCAGGAGAAGAGGCCGAATTTTCACTTTTGGTGGCCGACCTGGGGAACCAGCCGAGGCGGACACTTTACGCTGGTTGAGTCGTTGGCACTTAGAAAATATTTGCCAAACTTGGCTTGACTTCCAGGAGAAGAGGCCGAATTTTCACTTTTCATGGCCGTTATGGGGAACCAGCCGAGGCGGACACTTTGCGCTGGTTGAGTCGTTGGCACTTAGAAAATATTTGCCAAACTTGGCTTGACTTCCAGGAGAAGAGGCCGAATTTTCACTTTTGGTGGCCGTTATGGGGAACCAGCCGAGGCGGACACTTTAGGCTGGTTGAGTCGTTGGCACTCAGAAAATATTCGCCAAACTTGGCCAGACTTCCAGGAGAAGAGGCCGAATTTTCACTTGTGGTACCCGACCTGGGGAACCAGCCGAGGCGGACACTTTAGGCTGGTTGAGTCGTTGGCACTTAGAAAATATTCGCCAAACTTGGCCAGACTTCCAGGAGAAGAGGCCGAATTTTCACTTGTTCTGGCCGTTATGGGGAACCAGCCGAGGCGGACACTTTACGCTGGTTGAGTCGTTGGCACTTAGAAAATATTCGCCAAACTTGGCCAGACTTCCAGGAGAAGAGGCCGAATTTTCACTTGTTCTGGCCGTTATGGGGAACCAGCCGAGGCGGACACTTTACGGCTGTTGAGTCGTTGGCACTTAGAAAATATTCGCCAAACTTGGCCAGACTTCCAGGAGAAGAGGCCGAATTTTCACTTGTTCTGGCCGACCTGGGGAACCAGACGAGGCGGACACATCACCCCGCAAGTGACGTTGGCACTTTGAAAATATTCGCCAAACTTGGCCAGACTTCCAGGAGAAGAGGCCGAATTTTCACTTGTTCTGGCCGACCTGGGGAACCAGACGAGGCGGACACATCACCCCGCAAGTGCCGTTGGCACTTTGAAAATATTCGCCAAACTTGGCCAGACTTCCAGGAGAAGAGGCCGAATTTTCACTTGTTCTGGCCGACCTGGGGAACCAGACGAGGCGGACACATCACCCCGCAAGTGCCGTTGGCACTTAGAAAATATTCGCCAAACTTGGCCGGACTTCCAGGAGAAGAGGCCGAATTTTCACTTTTTCTGGCCGACCTGGGGAACCAGACGAGGCGGACACATCACCCCGCAAGTGCCGTTGGCACTTTGAAAATATTCGAAACTTCCATCAAACACACATCGGCTTTTTCGCCGTCGCTGTCCGGCCTGGGCACCATCGTGGCTCGGACAGTTCGTGTGCCAGCTTCCGTTGGCACTTAGAACATTTTTCAAAATAAAAATAAACAGTCCTGCACATACGTGCCGACTATATTTTGCGAAAGGGGAGTAAACCGATGAGTACACTAACTAGGGGGACCAACAGACCGTAGTGGTCTCCCCTGGTACCTAAATGCATACCCCTGGTACCTCAGCGACTACCCCTGGTACCTAAATGCGTTCCCCTGGTACCTCAGAGAGGCCGAATTATTACATTCCGTGGCCGAACTAGGGAACCGGACGAGGCGGACACTTTTCCGGGAGAGACCCGATGGCACTTAGAAAATATTCGCCAAAGTTCGTCGGACTTCCAGAGCAAGAGGCCGAATTTTCACATTATGTGGCCGAACTAGGGAACCGGACGAGGCGGACACTTTTCCGGGAGAGACCCGATGGCACTTAGAAAATATTCGCTCAAGTTGGCAGGACTTCCAGAGCAAGAGGCCGAATTTTCACATTATGTGGCCGAACTAGGGAACCGGCCGAGTCGGACACTTTTCCGGGAGAGACCCGATGGCACTTAGAAAATATTCGCTCAAGTTGGCAGGACTTCCAGAGCAAGAGGCCGAATTTTCACATTATGTGGCCGAACTAGGGAACCGGACGAGTCGGACACTTTTCCGGGAGAGACCCGATGGCACTTAGAAAATATTCGCTCAAGTTGGCAGGACTTCCAGAGCAAGAGGCCGAATTTTCACTTTTTCTGGCCGACTCGGGGAACCAGCCGAGTCGGACACTTTTCCGGGCAAGACCCGATGGCACTTAGAAAATATTCGCTCAAGTTGGCAGGACTTCCAGGCGAAGAGGCCGAATTTTCACTTTTTCTGGCCGACTCGGGGAACCAGCCGAGTCGGACACTTTTCCGGGCAAGACCCGATGGCACTTAGAAAATATTCGCTCAAGTTGGCAGGACTTCCAGAGCAAGAGGCCGAATTTTCACATTATGTGGCCGAACTAGGGAACCAGCCGAGTCGGACACTTTTCCGGGCAAGACCCGATGGCACTTAGAAAATATTCGCTCAAGTTGGCAGGACTTCCAGAGCAAGAGGCCGAATTTTCACATTCCGTGGCCGAACTAGGGAACCGGACGAGGCGGACACTTTTCCGGGAGAGACCCGATGGCACTTAGAAAATATTCGCTCAAGTTGGCAGGACTTCCAGAGCAAGAGGCCGAATTTTCGCTCGTTCTGGCCGACTCGGGGAACCAGCCGAGTCGGACACTTTTCCGGGCAAGACCCGATGGCACTTAGAAAATATTCGCTCAAGTTGGCAGGACTTCCAGGCGAAGAGGCTGAATTTTCACTTTTTCTGGCCGACTCGGGGAACCAGCCGAGTCGGACACTTTTCCGGGCAAGACCCGATGGCACTTAGAAAATATTCGCTCAAGTTGGCAGGACTTCCAGAGCAAGAGGCCGAATTTTCGCTCGTTCGGGCCGACTCGGGGAACCAGCCGAGTCGGACACTTTTCCGGGCAAGACCCGATGGCACTTAGAAAATATTCGCTCAAGTTGGCAGGACTTCCAGGCGAAGAGGCTGAATTTTCACTTTTTCTGGCCGACTCGGGGAACCAGCCGAGTCGGACACTTTTCCGGGCAAGACCCGATGGCACTTAGAAAATATTCGCTCAAGTTGGCAGGACTTCCAGAGCAAGAGGCCGAATTTTCGCTCGTTCGGGCCGACTCGGGGAACCAGCCGAGTCGGACACTTTTCCGGGCAAGACCCGATGGCACTTAGAAAATATTCGCTCAAGTTGGCAGGACTTCCAGAGCAAGAGGCCGAATTTTCACATTATGTGGCCGAACTAGGGAACCAGCCGAGTCGGACACTTTTCCGGGCAAGACCCGATGGCACTTAGAAAATATTCGCTCAAGTTGGCAGGACTTCCAGAGCAAGAGGCCGAATTTTCGCTCGTTCGGGCCGACTCGGGGAACCAGACGAGTCGGACACTTTTCCGGGCAAGACCCGATGGCACTTAGAAAATATTCGCTCAAGTTGGCAGGACTTCCAGAGCAAGAGGCCGAATTTTCACATTATGTGGCCGAACTAGGGAACCGGACGGGTCGGACACTTTTCCGGGCAAGAGCCGATGGCACTTAGAAAATATTCGCTCAAGTTGGCAGGACTTCCAGAGCAAGAGGCCGAATTTTCGCTCGTTCGGGCCGACTCGGGGAACCAGCCGAGTCGGACACTTTTCCGGGCAAGACCCGATGGCACTTAGAAAATATTCGCTCAAGTTGGCAGGACTTCCAGAGCAAGAGGCCGAATTTTCGCTCGTTCGGGCCGACTCGGGGAACCAGCCGAGTCGGACACTTTTCCGGGCAAGACCCGATGGCACTTAGAAAATATTCGCTCAAGTTGGCAGGACTTCCAGAGCAAGAGGCCGAATTTTCGCTCGTTCGGGCCGACTCGGGGAACCAGCCGAGTCGGACACTTTTCCGGGCAAGACCCGATGGCACTTAGAAAATATTCGCTCAAGTTGGCAGGACTTCCAGGCGAAGAGGCCGAATTTTCGCTCGTTCGGGCCGACTCGGGGAACCAGCCGAGTCGGACACTTTTCCGGGCAAGACCCGATGGCACTTAGAAAATATTCGCTCAAGTTGGCAGGACTTCCAGAGCGAGAGGCCGAATTTTCGCTCGTTCGGGACGACTCGGGGAACCAGCCGAGTCGGACACTTTTCCGGGCAAGACCCGATGGCACTTAGAAAATATTCGCTCAAGTTGGCAGGACTTCCAGAGCAAGAGGCCGAATTTTCGCTCGTTCGGGCCGACTCGGGGAACCAGCCGAGTCGGACACTTTTCCGGGCAAGACCCGATGGCACTTAGAAAATATTCGCTCAAGTTGGCAGGACTTCCAGGCGAAGAGGCCGAATTTTCGCTCGTTCGGGCCGACTCGGGGAACCAGCCGAGTCGGACACTTTTCCGGGCAAGACCCGATGGCACTTAGAAAATATTCGCTCAAGTTGGCAGGACTTCCAGAGCGAGAGGCCGAATTTTCGCTCGTTCGGGACGACTCGGGGAACCAGCCGAGTCGGACACTTTTCCGGGCAAGACCCGATGGCACTTAGAAAATATTCGCTCAAGTTGGCAGGACTTCCAGAGCAAGAGGCCGAATTTTCACATTATGTGGCCGAACTAGGGAACCAGCCGAGTCGGACACTTTTCCGGGCAAGACCCGATGGCACTTAGAAAATATTCGCTCAAGTTGGCAGGACTTCCAGAGCAAGAGGCCGAATTTTCGCTCGTTCGGGCCGACTCGGGGAACCAGCCGAGTCGGACACTTTTCCGGGCAAGACCCGATGGCACTTAGAAAATATTCGCTCAAGTTGGCAGGACTTCCAGAGCAAGAGGCCGAATTTTCGCTCGTTCGGGCCGACTCGGGGAACCAGCCGAGTCGGACACTTTTCCGGGCAAGACCCGATGGCACTTAGAAAATATTCGCTCAAGTTGGCAGGACTTCCAGAGCAAGAGGCCGAATTTTCACATTATGTGGCCGAACTAGGGAACCGGCCGAGTCGGACACTTTTCCGGGCAAGACCCGATGGCACTTAGAAAATATTCGCTCAAGTTGGCAGGACTTCCAGAGCAAGAGGCCGAATTTTCGCTCGTTCGGGCCGACTCGGGGAACCAGCCGAGTCGGACACTTTTCCGGGCAAGACCCGATGGCACTTAGAAAATATTCGCTCAAGTTGGCAGGACTTCCAGAGCAAGAGGCCGAATTTTCACATTCCGTGGCCGACTCGGGGAACCAGCCGAGTCGGACACTTTTCCGGGCAAGACCCGATGGCACTTAGAAAATATTCGCTCAAGTTGGCAGGACTTCCAGAGCAAGAGGCCGAATTTTCGCTCGTTCGGGCCGACTCGGGGAACCAGCCGAGTCGGACACTTTTCCGGGCAAGACCCGATGGCACTTAGAAAATATTCGCTCAAGTTGGCAGGACTTCCAGAGCAAGAGGCCGAATTTTCACATTATGTGGCCGAACTAGGGAACCGGACGGGTCGGACACTTTTCCGGGCAAGAGCCGATGGCACTTAGAAAATATTCGCTCAAGTTGGCAGGACTTCCAGAGCAAGAGGCCGAATTTTCGCTCGTTCGGGCCGACTCGGGGAACCAGCCGAGTCGGACACTTTTCCGGGCAAGACCCGATGGCACTTAGAAAATATTCGCTCAAGTTGGCAGGACTTCCAGAGCAAGAGGCCGAATTTTCGCTCGTTCGGGCCGACTCGGGGAACCAGCCGAGTCGGACACTTTTCCGGGCAAGACCCGATGGCACTTAGAAAATATTCGCTCAAGTTGGCAGGACTTCCAGAGCAAGAGGCCGAATTTTCACTCGTTCGGGCCGACTCGGGGAACCAGCCGAGTCGGACACGTTACGGCCGAACACCCGTTGGCACTTAGAAAATATTCGCCAAAGTTCGTCGGACTTCCAGAGCAAGAGGCCGAATTTTCGCTCGTTCGGGCCGACTCGGGGAACCAGCCGAGTCGGACACTTTTCCGGGCAAGCCCCGATGGCACTTAGAAAATATTCGCTCAAGTTGGCAGGACTTCCAGAGCAAGAGGCCGAATTTTCGCTCGTTCGGGCCGACTCGGGGAACCAGCCGAGTCGGACACTTTTCCGGGCAAGACCCGATGGCACTTAGAAAATATTCGCTCAAGTTGGCAGGACTTCCAGAGCAAGAGGCCGAATTTTCGCTCGTTCGGGCCGACTCGGGGAACCAGCCGAGTCGGACACTTTTCCGGGCAAGACCCGATGGCACTTAGAAAATATTCGCTCAAGTTGGCAGGACTTCCAGGCGAAGAGGCCGAATTTTCGCTCGTTCGGGCCGACTCGGGGAACCAGCCGAGTCGGACACTTTTCCGGGCAAGACCCGATGGCACTTAGAAAATATTCGCTCAAGTTGGCAGGACTTCCAGAGCAAGAGGCCGAATTTTCACTCGTTCGGGCCGACTCGGGGAACCAGCCGAGTCGGACACGTTACGGCCGAACACCCGTTGGCACTTAGAAAATATTCGCCAAAGTTCGTCGGACTTCCAGAGCAAGAGGCCGAATTTTCGCTCGTTCGGGCCGACTCGGGGAACCAGCCGAGTCGGACACTTTTCCGGGCAAGCCCCGATGGCACTTAGAAAATATTCGCTCAAGTTGGCAGGACTTCCAGAGCAAGAGGCCGAATTTTCGCTCGTTCGGGCCGACTCGGGGAACCAGCCGAGTCGGACACTTTTCCGGGCAAGACCCGATGGCACTTAGAAAATATTCGCTCAAGTTGGCGGGACTTCCAGAGCGAGAGGCCGAATTTTCGCTCGTTCGGGCCGACTCGGGGAACCAGCCGAGTCGGACACTTTTCCGGGCAAGACCCGATGGCACTTAGAAAATATTCGCTCAAGTTGGCAGGACTTCCAGAGCAAGAGGCCGAATTTTCGCTCGTTCGGGCCGACTCGGGGAACCAGCCGAGTCGGACACGTTACGGCCGAACAGCCGTTGGCACTTTGAAAATATTCGCTCAAGTTGGCAGGACTTCCAGAGCAAGAGGCCGAATTTTCACTCGTTCGGGCCGACTCGGGGAACCAGCCGAGTCGGACACGTTACGGCCGAACAGCCGTTGGCACTTTGAAAATATTCGCTCAAGTTGGCAGGACTTCCAGAGCAAGAGGCCGAATTTTCACTCGTTCGGGCCGACTCGGGGAACCAGCCGAGTCGGACACGTTACGGCCGAACACCCGTTGGCACTTAGAAAATATTCGCTCAAGTTGGCAGATCTTCCAGAGCAAGAGGCCGAATTTTCGCTCGTTCGGAGCCGACCGGAGGAACCAGCCGAGTCGGACACATTACGGTGTAACACCCGTTGGCACTTAGAAAATATTCGCCAAAGTTCGTTGGACCTCCAGGCGAAGAGGCCGAATTTTCGCTCCTTCGGGCCGACTCGGGGAACCAGCCGAGTCGGACACATTACGGCCGAACACCCGTTGGCACTTAGAAAATATTCGCCCAAGTCGGCCGGACTTCCAGGCGAAGAGGCCGAATTTTCGCTCGTTCGGGCCGACCGGAGGAACCAGCCGAGTCGGACACATTACGGTGTAACACCCGTTGGCACTTAGAAAATATTCGCCAAAGTTCGTCGGACCTCCAGAGCAAGAGGCCGAATTTTCACTTTTTCTGGCCGACCGGAGGAACCAGCCGCGTCGGACACATTACGGTGTAACACCCGTTGGCACTTAGAAAATATTCGCCAAAGTTCGTCGGACCTCCAGAGCGAGAGGCCGAATTTTCACTTTTTCTGGCCGACCGGAGAACCAGCCGAGGCGGACACATCGCGCCGCTTTTGCCGTTGGCATATTCGAAACTTCCAGAATCGGCTTTTTCGCCGTCGCTGTCCGGCCTGGGCACCATCGTGGCTCGGACACGTCGTGTGCCAGCGTCCGCTGGCACTTAGAAAATTTTTCAAAATAAAAATAAACAGTCCTGCACATACGTGCCCACTATATTTTGCGAAAGGGGAGTAAACCGTCGATGAGTACGCTGACTAGTGGGACCAACCATCGCGCTCTGGCGCACCTGAAGACCAAAGTTGGTACTGCACCCTACCCCTGGTACCCAAACGGGGTAGAGGCCGATTTTTCGCTTTTGGCGGCCGACCTAGGGAACCAGAAGAGGCGGACACTTTTCCGAGCAAGTGCCGATGGCACTTCCAGAGCGAGAGGCCGAATAATCGTAATTTGTGGCCGACTTGGGAACCAGCGAATGCGGATAGGAAGTGGAGCGGGTCCCGCCGGCTGGTCCGCGGGCCAATTGCGGTCCCGCGAGTTAGCGATCGCGGTCCGGAATTCTAGCCGACTTGGGAACCAGCGAAGGCGGATAGGAAGTCAAGCGGGTCCCGCTGGCTGGTCCGCGGGCCATTTAGGGTCCCGCGAGTTAGCGATCGCGGTCCGGAATTCTAGCCGACTTGGGAACCAGCGAAGGCGGATAGGAAGTGGAGCGGGTCCCGCCGGCTGGTCCGCGGGCCAATTGCGGTCCCGCGAGTTAGCGATCGCGGTCCGGAATTCTAGCCGACTTGGGAACCAGCGAAGGCGGATAGGAAGTCAAGCGGGTCCCGCTGGCTGGTCCGCGGGCCATTTAGGGTCCCGCGAGTTAGCGATCGCGGTCCGGAATTCTAGCCGACTTGGGAACCAGCGAAGGCGGATGGGAAGTCAAGTGGGTCCCGCCGGCTGGTCCGCGGGCCAATTGCGGTCCCGCGAGTTAGCGATCGCGGTCCGGAATTCTAGCCGACTTGGGAACCAGCGAAGGCGGATGGGTGGTCACCGAGGTCCCGCCGGCTGGTCCGCGGGCCATTTAGGGTCCCGCGAGTTACCGGTCGCGGCCCGGAATTCTAGCCGACTTGGGAACCAGCGAAGGCGGATAGGAAGTCAAGTGGGTCCCGCCGGCTGGTCCGCGGGCCATTTAGGGTCCCGCGAGTTAGCGATCGCGGTCCGGAATTCTAGCCGACTTGGGAACCAGCGAAGGCGGATGGGTGGTCACCGAGGTCCCGCCGGCTGGTCCGCGGGCCATTTAGGGTCCCGCGAGTTACCGATCGCGGTCCGGAATTCTAGCCGGCCAGGGACCACCGCAAGGCGGATGGGTGGTCACCGAGGTCCCGCCGGCTGGTCCGCGGGCCATTTAGGGTCCCGCGAGTTACCGATCGCGGTCCGGAATTCTAGCCGGCCGGGGACCACCGCGAGGCGGATGGGTCTTCACCGAGGTCCCGCCGGCTGGTCCGCGGGCCATTTAGGGTCCCGCGAGTTACCGATCGCGGCCCGGAATTCTAGCCGGCCGGGGACCACCGCGAGGCGGATGGGTCTTCACCGAGGTCCCGCCGGCTGGTCCGCGGGCCATTTAGGGTCCCGCGAGGTACCGATCGCGGTCCGGAATTCTACCCGGCCGGGGACCACCGCGAGGCGGATGGGTCTTCACCGAGGTCCCGCCGGCTGGTCCGCGGGCCATTTAGGGTCCCGCGAGGTACCGATCGCGGTCCGGAATTCTACCCGGCCGGGGACCACCGCGAGGCGGATGGGTCTTCACCGAGGTCCCGCCGGCTGGTCCGCGGGCCATTTAGGGTCCCGCGAATTAGCGATCGCGGTCCGGAATTCTAGCCGGCCAGGGACCACCGCGAGGCGGATGGGTGGTCACCGAGGTCCCGCCGGATGGTCCGCGGGCCATTTAGGGTCCCGCGAATTACCGATCGCGGTCCGGAATTCTAGCCGGCCAGGGACCACCGCGAGGCGGATGGGTGGTCACCGAGGTCCCGCCGGCTGGTCCGCGGGCCATTTAGGGTCCCGCGAGTTTGCGATCGCGGTCCGGAATTCTAGCCGGCCAGGGACCACCGCGAGGCGGATGGGTGGTCACCGAGGTCCCGCCGGCTGGTCCGCGGGCCATTTAGGGTCCCGCGAATTAGCGATCGCGGTCCGGAATTCTAGCCGGCCGGGGACCACCGCGAGGCGGATGGGTGGTCACCGACGTCCCGCCGGCTGGTCCGCGGGCCATTTAGGGTCCCGCGAGTTAGCGATCGCGGTCCGGAATTCTAGCCGGCCCGGAGCCACCCAGAGGCCGTGCACACGCGCCGGGTGGCCGGAAATACCTCCAGCCGAGCGGACATGCACTTTATAAGCACCTTGGACGAGATGGCTGAGCCTTACTCGACTTCCAGCACTTCTAAGCGTTCTCCACGGCCCGCTGTGCTTCCAGAAGACCTCCAGCCGGTCCTCATGGTGCTTTCCTCCTCACTCTCCCAGCCGAACGAGGCTTCCAGAGCCCCGGTTAAGCATTTTACGCGGCCCGCCGAGCCTCCACAGCACTTCCAGCCGGTTCTCCGGCTGCTTTCCTCCTCACTCTATAAGTCGACCCAGGCTTCCAGCACCCCGGCTAAACGTTTTACGCGGCCCGCTGAGCTTCCAGAGCACCGGCTAAGCGTTTTACGCGGCCCGCTGAGCTTCCACAGCACCTCCAGCCGGATCTCCGGGTGCTCCCATCCTCACTGTTTAAGCCGAACGAGGCTTCCAGAGCCCCGGCTAAGCGTTTTACGCGGCCCGCTGAGCTTCCGGAGCACCTCCAGCCGGTTCCACGGGTGCTTTCCTCCTCATTCTTGACGCCCGAGGAGGCTTCCAGCACTCCGGCTAAGCGTTTTACGCGGCCCGCTGAGCTTCCAGAGCACCTCCAGCCGGTTCCACGGCTGCTTTCCTCCTCACTTAATAAGCCGCCCGAGGCTTCCAGAGCCCCGGCTAAACGTTTTGCGCGGCCCGCTGAACTTCCAGAGCACCTCCAGCCGGTTCCCCGGCTGCTTTCCTCCTCACTTTCTAAGCCGCCCGAGGCTTCCAGAGCCCCGGCAAAGCGTTCTCCGCGTCCCGGTGATCTTCCCGGAGGTCGTAACGGGGAATTACCTCCCTCTAGCGGACACGGCGGGTAAATACGCCAGCTCTCGCACTTAGCGCACACTCGCGTTGCTGCGCGTCTGATGGCACTTTGAGTAGCCAAAATGCGGGAGTAACTGTCACTCTCTTAAGGTAGGCTCACTTGAGATTTTTTTGAACGGTTCGTGGATAAATATATGATATATACTACATATGATCGCATTTATAGTCAAATCATATCAAAATGTCATTCTCCGGGTGCTTTCCTCCTCACTCTTGACGCCCGAGGAGGCTTCCAGAGCCTCGGCTAAGCGTTTTACGCGGCCCGCTGAGCTCCCACCGCACCTCCAGCCGGTTCTCATGAGGCTTTCCGCCTCATTTTCTAAGCCGAAGGAGGCTTCCACAGCCCCGGCTAAGCGTTTTGCGCGGCCCGCTGAACTTCCAGAGCACCTCCAGCCGGTTCCCCGAGTGCTTTCCGCCTCACTTTCTAAGCCGCCCGAGGCTTCCAGAGCCCCGGCTAAGCGTTCTCCGCGTCCCGCTGATCTTCCCGGAGCTTGTAACGGGGAAATACCTCCCTCTAGCGGACACGGCGGGTAAATACGCCAGCTCTCGCACTTAGCGCACACTCGCGTTGCTGCGCGTCCGGTGGCACTTTGAGCGGCCAAACGGCGGGAGTAACTGTCACTCTCTTAAGGTAGGCTCACCTGAGATTTTTTTTAACCGTCCGCGGAGGCGACCGGGACCACCGGGACAGCCGGGAGGCCGTGCGCGCGGGCCAAGTGGCCGAAAATAGCTCCAGCCCAGCGGATCTGCACTTTACAAGCTCCGCGGATGAGATCGCGGAGCATTATTCGACTTCCAGCGGCCGGTGCGCTTACGCACGCCGCCCGGAACCTCCGGGAGGCCGTGCGCATGCGCAAGTGGCCGAAAATAGCTCCTAGCCGACCGGATCTGCACTTTACAAGCTCCGCGGATGAGATCGCGGAGCTTTATCCGACTTCCAGCGGCCGGTGCGCTCGCGCACTCCACCCGGCACCTCCGGGAGGCCGTGCGCATGCGCAAGTGGCCCAAAATAGCTCCAGCCCAGCGGATCGGCTGTTTACAAGCACCGCGGATGAGATCAAGGAGCTTTATCCGACTTCCAGCGGCCGGTGCGCTCGCGCACTCCACCCGGCACCTCCGGGAGGCCGTGCGCGCGCGCCAAGTGGCCCAAAATAGCTCCAGCCCAGCGGATCTGCACTCCGCGGATGAGATCGCGGAGCTTTTTTCGACTTCCAGCGGCCGGCGCGCACGACGAGCGGACCCGGTGACGGTCCAGCTCCACCCGGTACCTCGCACGGCCCGCTTCTCCCCCCCGCGCGGACTTCCGAGCGCTCGGGGAGACGTTCGGAAGCCGCCGGTGACGTTGGAGCGGGGAAATACCTCCCTCCAGCGGACACGGCGAGTAAATACACCTTCGGCCAAACGGCGGGAGTAACTATGACTCTCTTAAGGTAGCGGCACTCGACATCTTTTTCGCGGTTCGTGGACGACCCGGCCGGTTCTCGGGGGTGCTTTTTCTCCTAACTCTCGACCCCCGAGGAGGCTTCCAGAGCCCCGGCTAAGCGTTTTACGCGGCCCGCTGAGCTTCCACAGCACCTCCAGCCGGTTCCACGGGTGCTTCCCTCCTCACTCATGACGCCCGAGGAGGCTTCCAGAGCCCCGGCTAAGCGTTTTACGCGGCCCGCTGAGCTTCCACCGCACCTCCAGCCGGTTCTCATGGGGCTTTCCTCCTAACTCTCGACCCCCGAGGAGGCTTCCAGAGCCCCGGCTAAGCGTTTTACGCGGCCCGCTGAGCTTCCACAGCACCTCCAGCCGGTTCCACGGGTGCTTCCCTCCTCACTCATGACGCCCGAGGAGGCTTCCAGAGCCCCGGCTAAGCGTTTTCCGCGGCCCGCCGAGCGTCCGGAGGAGCTCCGGCCGGTCCTCGGGGTGCTTTCTTCCCAACTATTGACGCCCGAGGAGGCTTCCAGAGCCCCGGCTAAGCGTTCTCCGCGTCCCGCTGATCTTCCCGGAGCTTGTAACGGGGAAATACCTCCCTCTAGCGGACACGGCGGGTAAATACGCCACCTCTCGCACTTAGCGCACACTCGCGTTGCTGCGCGTCCGATGGCACTCTGAGCGGCCAAACGGCGGGAGTAACTGTCACTCTCTTAAGGTAGGCTCACTTGAGATTTTTTTAACCGTCCGCGGAGGCGAGCGGGACCACCGGGACAGCCGGGAGGCCGTGCGCGCGGGCCAAGTGGCCGAAAATAGCTCCAGGCCGACCGGATCGGCTAGTTGTAAGCACCGCGGATGAGATCGCGGAGCATTATTCGACTTCCAGCGGCCCGTGCGCTTACGCACGCCGCCCGGAACCTCCGGGAGGCCGTGCGCGCGCGCAAGTGGCCGAAAATAGCTCCAAGACGACCGGATCTGCACTTTACAAGCACCGCGGATGAGATCGCGGAGCATTATTCGACTTCCAGCGGCCCGTGCGCTTTCGCACGCCGCCCGGAACCTCCGGGAGGCCGTGCGCATGCGCAAGTGGCCGAAAATAGCTCCTAGCCGACCGGATCGGCTGTTTACAAGCACCGCGGATGAGATCGCGGAGCTTTATGCGACTTCCAGCGGCCGGTGCGCTCGCGCACTCCACCCGGCACCTCCGGGAGGCCGTGCGCGCGCGCCAAGTGGCCCAAAATAGCTCCAGCCCAGCGGATCTGCACTTTACAAGCTCCGCGGATGAGATCGCGGAGCTTTATTCGACTTCCAGCGGCCGGTGCGCACGACGAGCGGACCCGGTGACGGTCCAGCTCCACCCGGTACCTCGCACGGCCCGCTTCTCCCCCACGCGCGGACTTCCGAGCGCTCGGGGAGACGTTCGGAAGCCGCCGGTGACGTTGGAGCGGGGAAATACCTCCCTCCAGCGGACACGGCGAGTAAATACACCTTCGGCCAAACGGCGGGAGTAACTATGACTCTCTTAAGGTAGCGGCACTCGACATCTTTTTCACGGTTCGTGGAGGACCCGGCCGGTTCTCGGGGGTGCTTTTTCTCCTAACTCTTGACCCCCGAGGAGGCTTCCAGAGCCCCGGCTGAGCGTTTTACGCGGCCCGCCGAGCCTCCACAGCACTTCCAGCCGGTTCTCCGGGTGCTTCACTCCTCACTCTTTAAGCCGAACGAGGCTTCCAGAGCCTCGGCTAAGCGTTTTACGCGGCCCGCTGAACTTCCACAGCACCTCCAGCCGGTTCCACGGGTGCTTTCCTCCTCACTTTATAAGCCGAACGAGGCTTCCAGAGCCCCGGCTAAGCGTTTTACGCGGCCCGCTGAACTTCCACAGCACCTCCAGCCGGTTCCACGGGTGCTTTCCTCCTCACTCTTGACGCCCGAGAAGGCTTCCAGAGCCCCGGCTAAACGTTTTACGCGGCCCGCTGAACTTCCCCAGCACCCCCAGCCGGTTCCCCGAGTGCTTTCCACCTCACTTTCTAAGCCGAACGAGGCTTCCAGAGCCCCGGCTAAGCGTTCTCCGCGTCCCGGTGATCTTCCCGGAGGTCGTAACGGGGAAATACCTCCCTCCAGCGGACACGGAGAGAAATTACACCGCCTCTCGCACAGACGCGGGTAAACGGCGGGAGTAACTATGACTCTCTTAAGGTAGCCTCACTTGACATCTCTTTAACGGTTCGTGGATAAATACATGATATATACTACATATGATCGCATTTACAGCCAAATAATATAAAATGAGCATTCGGTTATAAACATTGTATTCATCAAGTTCATAGGTGATGTTAATATTTATATATTTAATGTTTATAGGTGATGTTAATATTTATATATTTATTTTGTACATCATGTTATACGACACTTGCTATAGGATCATGATGTGATCATATCGGCGGAAGTCGGCCCGGGCTCCGGGTGAAGAGGCCGAATTCTCGCCACTCGCGGCCGACCGGGGAACCAGCAGAGGCGGACGCATCACGGCGCAAGAGCCCTTGGCACTTAGAAAAAAATTGGCAAAAGTCGAGCCGCGCTCCAGGTGAAGAGGCCGAATTCTCGCTACTCGTGGCCGACCGGGGAACCAGCAGAGGCGGACGCATCACGGCGCAAGAGCCCTTGGCACTTCGAAAAAATTGGGCAAAAGTCGCTCCGCGCTCCAGGTGAAGAGGCCGAATTCTCGCCACTCGTGGCCGACCGGGGAACCAGCAGAGGCGGACGCATCGCGGCGCGAGAGCCCTTGGCACTTAGAAAAAATTTGGCAAAAGTCGCTCCGGGCTCCAGGTGAAGAGGCCGAATTCTCGCTACTAGTGGCCGACCGGGGAACCAGCGAAGGCGGGTAAGCTTTCTATGGAGCCCCGCCGGCTGGTCCGCGGGCCGAACGTGGTCCCGTCACCTACCGACAGCGGACGCCGATCCACGCCCGGCAAGGACCACCCAGAGGCGGACACGCTCTCCGACGAGCCCCGCCGGCCGGTCCGCGGCGGGAAATGCGCCCTCTGGCGGACACGCCGTTGTAAATGAATGGGCTTTGGCACTTAGTGCATTTTCGCAAAAGTTGAGCCGCGCTCCGGGCGAAGAGGCCGAATTCTCGCTACTCGCGGCCGACCGGGGAACCAGCGAAGGCGGGTAAGCTTTCAAGAGAGCCCCGCCGGCTGGTCCGCGGGCCGAACGTGGTCCCGTAAAGTACCGACAGCGGACGCCGACCCACGCCCGGCAAGGACCACCGAGAGGCGGACACGCTCTCCGACGAGCCCCGCCGGCCGGTCCGCGGCGGGAAATGCGCCCTCTGGCGGACACGCCGTTGTAAATGAATGGGCTTTGGCACTTAGTGCATTTTCGAATAAGTTGAGCCGCGCTCCGGGCGAAGAGGCCGAATTCTCGCTACTCGTGGCCGACCGGGGAACCAGCGAAGGCGGGTAGGCTTTCAAGAGAGCCCCGCCGGCTGGTCCGCGGGCCAATTATGGTCCCGTCACCTACCTACAGCGGACGCCGACCCACGCCCGGCAGGAACCACCGAGAGGTGGACACGCTCTCCGACGAGCCCCGCCGGCCGGTCCGCGGCGGGAAATGCGCCCTCTGGCGGACACGCCGTTGTAAATGAATGGGCTTTGGCACTTAGTGCATTTTCGCAAAAGTTGAGCAGTGCTCCGGGCGAAGAGGCCGAATTCTCGCCACTCGCGGCCCACCAGGGAACCAGCGAAGGCGGGTAAGCTTTCAAGAGAGCCCCGCCGGCTGGTCCGCGGGCCAATTATGGTCCCGTAACGTACCGACAGTGGACGCCGACCCACGCCCGGCAAGGACCACCGAGAGGCGGATAACGGCGCACACCGCGAACGGCGGGTGGCGGTCGCTGGGTGGCGGTCGGCTGGTGGCGGTCGGGGGGTGGCGGTCGGGGATGGTGCTTGGGGATGGTGCTTGGGGACCGGTGGCGCCGGAGGCGCACACCGCGAACGGCTGGTGGCGGTCGGCTGGTGGCGGTCGGCTGGTGGCGGTCGGCTGGTGGCGGTCGGGGGGTGGCGGTCGGGGGGTGGCGGTCGGGGATGGTGCTTGGGGATGGTGCTTGGGACCGGTGGCGCCGGAGGCGCACACCGCGAACGGCTGGTGGCGGTCGGCTGGTGGCGGTCGGCTGGTGGCGGTCGGCTGGTGGCAGTCGGCTGGTGGCGGTCGGGGGGTGGCGGTCGGGGGGTGGCGGTCGGGGATGGTGCTTGGGGATGGTGCTTGGGACCGGTGGCGCCGGAGGCGCACACCGCGAACGGCTGGTGGCGGTCGGCTGGTGGCGGTCGGCTGGTGGCAGTCGGCTGGTGGCGGTCGGGGGGTGGCGGTCGGGGGGTGGCGGTCGGGGGGTGGCGCTTGGGGATGGTGGCGGTCGCCTTGTGGCGGTCGGGGGGTG
>NW_028284316.1:0-17500 GCF_059516105.1 Syngnathus floridae | reverse complement strand
AGGCTCGGCCGGGGATGAGGCAGCATCCTCGGGCGGAGGGATGGAGGAGGCAGCCTCCCCTAAGTGGAACTTAGCCTCCCCTCGGTTTAACTTAGTCTCCAGAGAATGAAAGCGGGCGTGCGTAAGAGGCCCGTCCGGGGATGAGGCAGCATCCTCGGACACCAGCCAGGAGCGCGCGGGCGCTGTGGAAGTAAGTACATCCACTCCTGGTACCTAAAATTTTCTCCAGCGGCGGGCCCCGGGCCTAAACTTTCTCCGGGCCGCGCAACACGCACTCATCGCCGGACACCGACGGAGGCAACGTCCCCCTCCTGCGGTGACAAAAAAAAATCCACTCCTGGTACCTAAAATTTTCTCCAGCGGCGGGCCCCGGGCCTAAACTTTCTCCGGGCCGCGCAACACGCACTCTCCGCCGGACACCGACGGAGGCAACGTCCCCCTCCTGCGGTGACAAAAAAAATCCACTCCTGGTACCTAAAATTTTCTCCAGCGGCGGGCCCCGGGCCTAAACTTTCTCCGGGCCGCGCAACACGCACTCTCCGCCGGACACCGACGGAGGCAACGTCCCCCTCCTGCGGTGACAAAAAACATCCACCCCTGGTACCTAAAATTTTCTCCAGCGGCGGGCCCTTGGCTGAAACTTTCTCCGGGCCGCGCAACACGCACTTTCCGCCGGACGCCGGTCCCAAAGCGCCACCCCGGACCACCACAAGGCAACAGCCACCATCCCCAAGCGCCACCCCCGACCGAAACAAGTCGACGGCCACCAGGCGACCACCACCACCATCCCCAAGCGCCACCCCCGACCGCCACCAGGCGACAGCCACCATCCCCAAGCGCCACCCCCGACCGCCACCAGGCGACAGCCACCATCCCCAAGCGCCACCCCCGACCGCCACAAGGCGACCGCCACCATCCCCAAGCGCCACCCCCCCGACCGCCACCCCCCGACCGCCACAAGGCGACCGCCACCATCCCCAAGCGCCACCCCCCGACCGCCACCCCCCGACCGCCACAAGGCGACCGCCACAAGGCGACCGCCACCATCCCCAAGCGCCACCCCCCGACCGCCACCCCCCGACCGCCACAAGGCGACCGCCACAAGGCGACCGCCACAAGGCGACCGCCACCATCCCCAAGCGCCACCCCCCGACCGCCACCCCCCGACCGCCACAAGGCGACCGCCACAAGGCGACCGCCACAAGGCGACCGCCACAAGGCGACCGCCACCATCCCCAAGCGCCACCCCCCGACCGCCACCCCCCGACCGCCACAAGGCGACCGCCACAAGGCGACCGCCACCATCCCCAAGCGCCACCCCCCGACCGCCACCCCCCGACCGCCACAAGGCGACCGCCACCATCCCCAAGCGCCACCCCCCCGACCGCCACCCCCCGACCGCCACCAGCCGACTGCCACCAGCCGACCGCCACCAGCCGACCGCCACCAGCCGTTCGCGGTGTGCGCCTCCGGCGCCACCGGTCCCAAGCACCATCCCCAAGCACCATCCCCGACCGCCACCCCCCGACCGCCACCCCCCGACCGCCACAAGGCGACCGCCACCAGCCGACCGCCACCAGCCGACCGCCACCAGCCGACCGCCACCAGCCGTTCGCGGTGTGCGCCTCCGGCGCCACCGGTCCCCAAGCACCATCCCCAAGCACCATCCCCGACCGCCACCCCCCGACCGCCACCCCCCGACCGCCACCCAGCGACCGCCACCCGCCGTTCGCGGTGTGCGCCGTTATCCGCCTCTCGGTGGTCCTTGCCGGGCGTGGGTCGGCGTCCGCTGTCGGTAGGTGACGGGACCATTATTGGCCCGCGGACCAGCCGGCGGGGCTCTCTTGAGAGTTTACCCGCCTTCGCTGGTTCCCTGGTCGGCCACGAGTAGCGAGAATTCGGCCTCTTCGCCCGGAGCGCGGAGCGACTTTTGCGAAAATGCACTAAGTGCCAAAGCCCATTCATTTACAACGGCGTGTCCGCCAGAGGGCGCATTTCCCGCCGCGGACCGGCCGGCGGGGCTCGTCGGAGAGCGTATCCGCCTCTCGGTGGTTCTTACCGGGCGTGGGACGGCGTCCGCTGTGGGTACGTTACGGGACCACGTTCGGCCCGCGGACCAGCCGGCGGGGCTCTCTTGAAAGCTTACCCGCCTTCGCTGGTTCCCCGGTCGGCCGCGAGTGGCGAGAATTCGGCCTCTTCACCTGGAGCGCGGAGCGACTTTTGCGAAAATTTTTCTAAGTGCCAAGGGCTCTCGCGCCGCGATGCGTCCGCCTCTGCTGGTTCCCTGGTCGGCCACGAGTGGCGAGAATTCGGCCTCTTCACCTGGAGCGCGGAGCGACTTTTGCCAATTTTTTTCTAAGTGCCAAGGGCTCTTGCGCCGCGATGCGTCCGCCTCTGCTGGTTCCCCGGTCGGCCGCGAGTGGCGAGAATTCGGCCTCTTCACCCGGAGCGACTTTTGCCAATTTTTTTCTAAGTGCCAAGGGCTCTCGCGCCGCGATGCGTCCGCCTCTGCTGGTTCCCCGGTCGGCCGCGAGTGGCGAGAATTCGGCCTCTTCACCTGGAGCACGGAGCAACTTTTGCCAAATTTTTTCTAAGTGCCAAGGGCTCTCGCGCCGCGATGCGTCCGCCTCTGCTGGTTCCCCGGTCGGCCGCGAGTGGCGAGAATTCGGCCTCTTCACCCGGAGCCCGGGCCGACTCCCGCCGATACGATCACATCATGATCCAATAGCGAGTGTCGTATAACTATAACATGATGTACAAAATAAATATATAAATATTAACATCCCCTATAAACATTAAATATATAAATATTAACATCACCTATAAACATTAAACATATAAATATTAACATCGCCTATAAACATGATGAATACAGTGTTTATAACCGAATGCTCATTTTGTATTATTTGGCTTTAAATGCGATCATATGTAGTATATATCATGTATTTATCCACGAACCGTTAAAGAGATGTCAAGTCAGGCTACCTTAAGAGAGTCATAGTTACTCCCGCCGTTTACCCGCCTCTGTGCGAGAGGCGGTGTAATTTCTCTCCGTGTCCGCTGGAGGGAGGTATTTCCCCGTTACGACCTCCGGGAAGATCACCGGGACGCGGAGAACGCTTAGCCGGGGCGCTGGAAGCCTCGTTCGGCTTATAAAGTGAGGAGGAAAGCACTCGGGGAACCGGCTGGGGGTGCTGGGGAAGTTCAGCGGGCCGCGTAAAACGCTTAGCCGGGGCTCTGGAAGCCTCGTTCGGCTTAAAGAGTGAGGAGGAATGCATCATGAGAACCGGCTGGAGGTGCTTTGGAAGCTCGGCGGGCCGCGTAAAACGCTTAGCCGGGGCTCTGGAAGCCTCCTCGGGGGTCAAGAGTTAGGAGGAAAGCCCCATGAGAACCGGCTGGAGGTGCTCCGGAAGCTCAGCGGGCCGCGTAAAACGCTTAGCCGGGGTGCTGGAAGTCTCCTCGGGCGTCAAGAGTGAGGAGGAAAGCACTCGGGGAACCGGCTGGGGGTGCTGGGGAAGTTCAGCGGGCCGCGTAAAACGCTTAGCCGGGGCTCTGGAAGCCTCGTTCGGCTTAAACAGTGAGGATGGGAGCACCCGGAGAACCGGCTGGAGGTGCTCTGGAAGTCCAGCGGGCCGCGTAAAACGCTTAGCCGGGGCTCTGGAAGCCTCGTTCGGCTTAAACAGTGAGGATGGGAGCACCCGGAGAACCGGCTGGAGGTGCTGTGGAAGTCCAGCGGGCCGCGTAAAACGCTTAGCCGGGGCCCTGGAAGCCTCGTTCGGCTTAAACAGTGAGGAGGAAAGCACTCGGGGAACCGGCTGGAGGTGCTGTGGAGGCTCGGCGGGCCGCGTAAAACGCTTAGCCGGGGCTCTGGAAGCCTCGTTCGGCTTAGAATGTGAGGAGGAATGCATCATGAGAACCGGCTGGAGGTGCTGTGGAAGCTCGGCGGGCCGCGTAAAACGCTTAGCCGGGGCGCTGGAAGCCTCGTTCGGCTTAGAAAGTGAGGAGGAATGCACCCGGGGAACCGGCTGGAGGTGCGGTGGAAGCTCAGCGGGCCGCGTAAAACGCTTAGCCGGGGCTCTGGAAGCCTCCTCGGGCGTCAAGAGTTAGGAGGAAAGCATCATGAGAACCGGCTGGAGGTGCGGTGGAAGCTCAGCGGGCCGCGTAAAACGCTTAGCCGAGGCTCTGGAAGCCTCCTCGGGCGTCAAGAGTTAGGAGGAAAGCCTCATGGGAACCGGCTGGAGGTGCGGTGGAAGCTCAGCGGGCCGCGTAAAACGCTTAGCCGGGGTGCTGGAAGTCTCCTCGGGGGTCAAGGGTTAGTAGAAAAAGCACCCCCGAGAACCGGCCGGGTCCTCCACGAACCGTGAAAAAGATGTCGAGTGCCGCTACCTTAAGAGAGTCATAGTTACTCCCGCCGTTTGGCCGAAGGTGTATTTACTCGCCGTGTCCGCTGGAGGGAGGTATTTCCCCGCTCCAACGTCAACGGCGGCTTCCGAACGTCTCCCCGAGCGCTCGGAAGTCCGCGCGGGGGGGAGAAGCGGGCCGTGCGAGGTTCCGGGTGGAGCTGGACCGTCACCGGGTCCGCTCGTCGTGCGCGCCGGCCGCTGGAAGTCGAATAAAGCTCCGCGATCTCATCCGCGGTGCTTGTAAACAGCCGATCCGCTGGGCTGGAGCTATTTTGGGCCACTTGGCGCGCGCACGGTCTCCCGGATGGTGCCGGGTGGAGTGCGTGAGCGCACCGGCCGCTGGAAGTCGCATAAAGCTCCGCGATCTCATCCGCGGAGCTTGTAAAGTGCAGATCCGGTCGGCTAGGAGCTATTTTGGGCCACTTGGCGCGTGCGCACGGCCTCCCGGAGGTGCCGGGTGGAGTGCGCGAGCGCACCGGCCGCTGGAAGTCGGATGAAGCTCCGCGATCTCATCCGCGGAGCTTGTAAAGTGCAGATCCGGTCGGCTAGGAGCTATTTTCGGCCACTTGCGCATGCGCACGGCCTCCCGGAGGTCCCGGGCGGCGTGCGTAAGCCCACCGGCCGCTGGAAGTCGAATAATGCTCCGCGATCTCATCCGCGGTGCTCACAAACAGCCGATCCGGTCGGCTAGGAGCTATTTTCGGCCACTTGCGCATGCGCACGGCCTCCCGGAGGTTCCGGGCGGCGTGCGTAAGCGCACGGGCCGCTGGAAGTCGAATAATGCTCCGCGATCTCATCCGCGGTGCTTACAACTAGCCGATCCGGTCGGCCTGGAGCTATTTTCGGCCACTTGGCCCGCGCGCACGGCCTCCCGGCTGTCCCGGTGGTCCCGGTCGCCTCCGCGGACGGTTAAAAAAAATCTCAAGTGAGCCTACCTTAAGAGAGTGATTGTTACTCCCGCATTTTGGCTACTCAAAGTGCCATCAGACGCGCAGCAACGCGAGTGTGCGCTAAGTGCGAGAGCTGGCGTATTTACCCGCCGTGTCCGCTAGAGGGAGGTAATTCCCCGTTACAAGCTCCGGGAAGATCAGCGGGACGCGGAGAACGCTTAGCCGGGGTGCTGGAAGCCTCGTTCGGCTTAGAAAGTGAGGCGGAAAGCACTCGGGGAACCGGCTGGAGGTGCTCTGGAAGTTCAGCGGGCCGCGCAAAACGCTTAGCCGGGGCTGTGGAAGCCTCCTTCGGCTTAGAAAATGAGGCGGAAAGCCTCATGAGAACCGGCTGGAGGTGCGGTGGGAGCTCAGCGGGCCGCGTAAAACGCTTAGCCGAGGCTCTGGAAGCCTCCTCGGGCGTCAAGAGTGAGGAGGAAAGCACCCGGAGAATGACATTTTGATATGATTTGACTATAAATGCGATCATATGTAGTATATCATATATTTATCCACGAACCGTTCAAAAAAATCTCAAGTGAGCCTACCTTAAGAGAGTGACAGTTACTCCCGCCGTTTGGCCGCTCAGAGTGCCACCAGACGCGCAGCAACGCGAGTGTGCGCTAAGTGCGAGAGGTGGCGTATTTACCCGCCGTGTCCGCTGGAGGGAGGTAATTCCCCGTTACAAGCTCCGGGAAGATCAGCGGGACGCGGAGAACGCTTAGCCGGGGCTCTGGAAGCCTCGTTCGGCTTATAAAGTGAGGAGGAAAGCACCCGGGGAACCGGCTGGAGGTGCTCTGGAAGTTCAGCGGGCCGCGTAAAACGCTTAGCCGGGGCTCTGGAAGCCTCGTTCGGCTTAAACAGTGAGGAGGAAAGCAGCCGTGGAACCGGCTGGAAGTGCTGTGGAGGCTCGGCGGGCCGCGTAAAATGCTTAACCGGGGCTCTGGAAGCCTCGTTCGGCTTAAGAAGCGAGGAGGAATGCACCATGAAGACCGGCTGGAGGTCTTCTGGAAGCACAGCGGGCCGTGTAAGACGCTTAGCCGGGGTGCTGGAAGCCTGGCCCGGCTGGGAGAGTGAGGAGGAAAGCACCATGAGGACCGTCTGGAGGTCTTCTGGAAGCACAGCGGGCCGTGGAGAACGCTTAGCCGGGGTGCTGGAAGCCTGGGCCAGCTGGGAGAGTGAGGAGGAAAGCACCATGAGGACCGTCTGGAGGTCTTCTGGAAGCACAGCGGGCCGTGGAGAACGCTTAGCCGAGGTGCTGGAAGTCGAGTAAGGCTCTGCCATCTCGTCCAAGGTGCTTATAAAGTGCATGTCCGCTCGGCTGGAGGTATTTCCGGCCACCCGGCGCGTGTGCACGGTCTCTGGGTGGCTCCGGGCCGGCTAGAATTCCGGGCCGCGACTGCCAACTCGCGGGACCCTAAATGGCCCGCGGACCAGCCGGCGGGACCTCGGTGACCACCCATCCGCCTCGCGGTGGTCCCCGGCCGGCTAGAATTCCGGACCGCGATCGCTAACTCGCGGGACCCTAAATGGCCCGCGGACCAGCCGGCGGGACGTCGGTGACCACCCATCCGCCTCGCGGTGGTCCCCGGCCGGCTAGAATTCCGGACCGCGATCGGTAACTCGCGGGACCCTAAATGGCCCGCGGACCAGCCGGCGGGACCTCGGTGACCACCCATCCGCCTCGCGGTGGTCCCCGGCCGGCTAGAATTCCGGACCGCGATCGGTACCTCGCGGGACCCTAAATGGCCCGCGGACCAGCCGGCGGGACGTCGGTGACCACCCATCCGCCTCGCGGTGGTCCCCGGCCGGGTAGAATTCCGGACCGCGATCGGTACCTCGCGGGACCCTAAATGGCCCGCGGACCAGCCGGCGGGACCTCGGTGACCACCCATCCGCCTCGCGGTGGTCCCCGGCCGGCTAGAATTCCGGACCGCGATCGGTACCTCGCGGGACCCTAAATGGCCCGCGGACCAGCCGGCGGGACCTCGGTGAAGACCCATCCGCCTCGCGGTGGTCCCCGGCCGGCTAGAATTCCGGGCCGCGATCGGTACCGCGCGGGACCCTAAATGGCCCGCGGACCAGCCGGCGGGACCTCGGTGACCACCCATCCGCCTTCGCTGGTTCCCAAGTCGGCTAGAATTCCGGACCGCGATCGCTAACTCGCGGGACCCTAAATGGCCCGCGGACCAGCCGGCGGGACGTCGGTGACCACCCATCCGCCTCTCGGTGGTCCCCGGCCGGCTAGAATTCCGGACCGCGATCGGTAACTCGCGGGACCCTAAATGGCCCGCGGACCAGCCGGCGGGACCTCGGTGACCACCCATCCGCCTCGCGGTGGTCCCTGGCCGGCTAGAATTCCGGACCGCGATCGGTAACTCGCGGGACCCTAAATGGCCCGCGGACCAGCCGGCGGGACCTCGGTGACCACCCATCCGCCTTCGCTGGTTCCCAAGTCGGCTAGAATTCCGGACCGCGATCGCTAACTTGCGGGACCCTAAATGGCCCGCGGACCAGCCGGCGGGACCCACTTGACTTCCTATCCGCCTTCGCTGGTTCCCAAGTCGGCTAGAATTCCGGACCGCGATCGCTAACTCGCGGGACCCTAAATGGCCCGCGGACCATCCGGCGGGACCTCGGTGACCACCCATCCGCCTTCGCTGGTTCCCAAGTCGGCTAGAATTCCGGACCGCGATCGCTAACTCGCGGGACCCTAAATGGCCCGCGGACCAGCCGGCGGGACCTCGGTGACCACCCATCCGCCTCGCGGTGGTCCCTGGCCGGCTAGAATTCCGGACCGCGATCGGTAACTCGCGGGACCCTAAATGGCCCGCGGACCAGCCGGCGGGACCTCGGTGACCACCCATCCGCCTTCGCTGGTTCCCAAGTCGGCTAGAATTCCGGACCGCGATCGCTAACTTGCGGGACCCTAAATGGCCCGCGGACCAGCCGGCGGGACCCACTTGACTTCCTATCCGCCTTCGCTGGTTCCCAAGTCGGCTAGAATTCCGGACCGCGATCGCTAACTCGCGGGACCCTAAATGGCCCGCGGACCATCCGGCGGGACCTCGGTGACCACCCATCCGCCTTCGCTGGTTCCCAAGTCGGCTAGAATTCCGGACCGCGATCGCTAACTCGCGGGACCCTAAATGGCCCGCGGACCAGCCGGCGGGACCTCGGTGACCACCCATCCGCCTCGCGGTGGTCCCTGGCCGGCTAGAATTCCGGACCGCGATCGGTAACTCGCGGGACCCTAAATGGCCCGCGGACCAGCCGGCGGGACCTCGGTGACCACCCATCCGCCTTCGCTGGTTCCCAAGTCGGCTAGAATTCCGGACCGCGATCGCTAACTTGCGGGACCCTAAATGGCCCGCGGACCAGCCGGCGGGACCCACTTGACTTCCTATCCGCCTTCGCTGGTTCCCAAGTCGGCTAGAATTCCGGACCGCGATCGCTAACTCGCGGGACCCTAAATGGCCCGCGGACCAGCCGGCGGGACCTCGGTGACCACCCATCCGCCTTCGCTGGTTCCCAAGTCGGCTAGAATTCCGGACCGCGATCGCTAACTTGCGGGACCCTAAATGGCCCGCGGACCAGCCGGCGGGACCCACTTGACTTCCTATCCGCCTTCGCTGGTTCCCAAGTCGGCTAGAATTCCGGACCGCGATCGCTAACTCGCGGGACCCTAAATGGCCCGCGGACCATCCGGCGGGACCTCGGTGACCACCCATCCGCCTTCGCTGGTTCCCAAGTCGGCTAGAATTCCGGACCGCGATCGCTAACTCGCGGGACCCTAAATGGCCCGCGGACCAGCCGGCGGGACCTCGGTGACCACCCATCCGCCTCGCGGTGGTCCCTGGCCGGCTAGAATTCCGGACCGCGATCGGTAACTCGCGGGACCCTAAATGGCCCGCGGACCAGCCGGCGGGACCTCGGTGACCACCCATCCGCCTTCGCTGGTTCCCAAGTCGGCTAGAATTCCGGACCGCGATCGCTAACTTGCGGGACCCTAAATGGCCCGCGGACCAGCCGGCGGGACCCACTTGACTTCCTATCCGCCTTCGCTGGTTCCCAAGTCGGCTAGAATTCCGGACCGCGATCGCTAACTCGCGGGACCCTAAATGGCCCGCGGACCAGCCGGCGGGACCTCGGTGACCACCCATCCGCCTTCGCTGGTTCCCAAGTCGGCTAGAATTCCGGACCGCGATCGCTAACTCGCGGGACCGCAATTGGCCCGCGGACCAGCCGGCGGGACGCGCTTGACTTCCTATCCGCCTTCGCTGGTTCCCAAGTCGGCCACAAATTACGATTATTCGGCCTCTCGCTCTGGAAGTGCCATCGGCACTTGCTCGGAAAAGTGTCCGCCTCTTCTGGTTCCCTAGGTCGGCCGCCAAATGCGAAAAATCGGCCTCTACCCCGTTTGGGTACCAGGGGTAGGGTGCAGTACCAACTTTGGTCTTCAGGTGCGCCAGAGCGCGATGGTTGGTCCCACTAGTCAGCGTACTCATCGACGGTTTACTCCCCTTTCGCAAAATATAGTGGGCACGTATGTGCAGGACTGTTTATTTTTATTTTGAAAAATTTTCTAAGTGCCAGCGGACGCTGGCACACGACGTGTCCGAGCCACGATGGTGCCCAGGCCGGACAGCGACGGCGAAAAAGCCCATTCTGGAAGTTTCGAATATGCCAACGGCAAAAGCGGCGTGATGTGTCCGCCTCGGCTGGTTCTCCGGCCGGCCAGAAAAAGTGAAAATTCGGCCTCTCGCTCTGGAGGTCCGACGAACTTTGGCGAATATTTTCTAAGTGCCAACGGGTGTTACACCGTAATGTGTCCGACGCGGCTGGTTCCTCCGGTCGGCCAGAAAAAGTGAAAATTCGGCCTCTTCGCCTGGAAGTCCGGCCGACTTGGGCGAATATTTTCTAAGTGCCAACGGGTGTTGCGCCGAAATGTGTCCGACTCGGCTGGTTCCCCGAGTCGGCCCGAACGAGCGAAAATTCGGCCTCTTCGCCTGGAAGTCCGACGAACTTTGGCGAATATTTTCTAAGTGCCAACGGGTGTTCGGCCGTAATGTGTCCGACTCGGCTGGTTCCCCGAGTCGGCCCGAACGAGCGAAAATTCGGCCTCTTCGCCTGGAGGTCCAACGAACTTTGGCGAATATTTTCTAAGTGCCAACGGGTGTTACACCGTAATGTGTCCGACTCGGCTGGTTCCCCGAGTCGGTCAGAAAAAGTGAAAATTCAGGCTCTTCGCCTGGAAGTCCGGCCGACTTTGGCGAATATTTTCTAAGTGCCAACGGGTTTTCGGCCGTAATGTGTCCGACTCGGCTGGTTCCCCGAGTCGGCCCGAACGAGCGAAAATTCAGCCTCTTCGCCTGGAAGTCCGGCCGACTTTGGCGAATATTTTCTAAGTGCCAACGGGTGTTCGGCCGTAACGTGTCCGACTCGGCTGGTTCCCCGAGTCGGCCCGAACGAGTGAAAATTCGGCCTCTTGCTCTGGAAGTCCTGCCAATTTGAGCGAATATTTTCTAAGTGCCATCGGGTCTTGCCCGGAAAAGTGTCCGACTCGGCTGGTTCCCTAGTTCGGCCACATAATGTGAAAATTCGGCCTCTTGCTCTGGAAGTCCTGCCAACTTGAGCGAATATTTTCTAAGTGCCATCGGGTCTTGCCCGGAAAAGTGTCCGACTCGGCTGGTTCCCCGAGTCGGCCCGAACGAGCGAAAATTCGGCCTCTTGCTCTGGAAGTCCTGCCAACTTGAGCGAATATTTTCTAAGTGCCATCGGGTCTTGCCCGGAAAAGTGTCCGACTCGGCTGGTTCCCCGAGTCGGCCCGAACGAGCGAAAATTCGGCCTCTTGCTCTGGAAGTCCTGCCAACTTGAGCGAATATTTCTAAGTGCCATCGGGTCTTGCCCGGAAAAGTGTCCGACTCGGCTGGTTCCCCGAGTCGGCCACGGAATGTGAAAATTCGGCTCTTGCTCTGGAAGTCCTGCCAACTTGAGCGAATATTTCTAAGTGCCATCGGGTCTTGCCCGGAAAAGTGTCCGACTCGGCTGGTTCCCCGAGTCGGCCCGAACGAGCGAAAATTCGGCCTCTGCTCTGGAAGTCCTGCCACTTGAGCGAATATTTTCTAAGTGCCATCGGGTCTTGCCCGGAAAAGTGTCCGACTCGGCTGGTTCCCTAGTTCGGCCACATAATGTGAAAATTCGGCCTCTTGCTCTGGAAGTCCTGCCAACTTGAGCGAATATTTTCTAAGTGCCATCGGGTCTTGCCCGGAAAAGTGTCCGACTCGTCTGGTTCCCGAGTCGGCCCGAACGAGCGAAAATTCGCCTCTTGCTCTGGAAGTCCTGCCAACTTGAGCGAATATTTCTAAGTGCCATCGGGTCTTGCCCGGAAAAGTGTCCGACTCGGCTGGTTCCCTAGTTCGGCCACATAATGTGAAAATTCGGCCTCTTGCTCTGGAAGTCCTGCCAACTTGAGCGAATATTTTCTAAGTGCCATCGGGTCTTGCCCGGAAAAGTGTCCGACTCGCTGGTTCCCCGAGTCGGCCCGAACGAGCGAAAATTCGGCCTCTTGCTCTGGAAGTCCTGCCAACTTGAGCGAATATTTTCTAAGTGCCATCGGGTCTCTCCCGGAAAAGTGTCCGCCTCGTCCGGTTCCCTAGTTCGGCCACGGAATGTGAAAATTCGGCCTCTCTGAGGTACCAGGGGTACGCATTTAGGTACCAGGGTAGTCGCTGAGGTACCAGGGTATGCATTTAGGTACCAGGGAGACCACTACGGTCTGTTGGTCCCCCTAGTTAGTGTACTCATCGGTTTACTCCCCTTTCGCAAAATATAGTCGGCACGTATGTGCAGGACTGTTTATTTTTATTTTGAAAAATGTTCTAAGTGCCAACGGAAGCTGGCACACGAACTGTCCGAGCCACGATGGTGCCCAGGCCGGACAGCGACGGCGAAAAAGCCGATGTGTGTTTGATGGAAGTTTCGAATATTTTCAAAGTGCCAACGGCACTTGCGGGGTGATGTGTCCGCCTCGTCTGGTTCCCCAGGTCGCCAGAAAAAGTGAAAATTCGGCCTCTTCTCCTGGAAGTCCGGCCAAGTTTGGCGAATATTTTCAAAGTGCCAACGGCACTTGCGGGGTGATGTGTCCGCCTCGTCTGGTTCCCCAGGTCGGCCAGAACAAGTGAAAATTCGGCTCTTCTCCTGGAAGTCCGGCCAAGTTTGGCGAATATTTTCAAAGTGCCAACGGCACTTGCGGGGTGATGTGTCCGCCTCGTCTGGTTCCCCAGGTCGGCCAGAACAAGTGAAAATTCGGCCTCTCTCCTGGAAGTCCGGCCAAGTTTGGCGAATATTTCAAAGTGCCAACGGCACTTGCGGGGTGATGTGTCCGCCTCGTCTGGTTCCCCATAACGGCCAGAACAAGTGAAAATTCGGCCTCTTCTCCTGGAAGTCTGGCCAAGTTTGGCGAATATTTTCAAAGTGCCAACGGCACTTGCGGGTGATGTGTCCGCCTCGTCTGGTTCCCCATAACGGCCAGAACAAGTGAAAATTCGGCCTCTTCTCCTGGAAGTCTGGCCAAGTTTGGCGAATATTTTCAAAGTGCCAACGGCACTTGCGGGGTGATGTGTCCGCCTCGTCTGGTTCCCCATAACGGCCAGAACAAGTGAAAATTCGGCCTCTTCTCCTGGAAGTCTGGCCAAGTTTGGCGAATATTTTCTAAGTGCCACGACTCAACCAGCGTAAAGTGTCCGCCTCTGGTTCCCCACAACGGCCAGAACAAGTGAAATTCGGCCTCTTCTCCTGGAAGTCTGGCCAAGTTTGGCGAATATTTCTAAGTGCCAACGACTCAACCAGCGTAAAGTGTCCGCCTCGGCTGGTTCCCCAGGTCGGCCACCAAAAGTGAAAATTCGGCCTCTTCTCCTGGAAGTCTGGCCAAGTTGGCAAATATTTTCTAAGTGCCAACGACTCGACCAGCGTAAGTGTCCGCCTCGGCTGGTTCCCCATAACGGCCACCAAAAGTGAAAATTCGGCCTCTTCTCCTGGAAGTCAAGCCAAGTTTGGCAAATATTTTCTAAGTGCCAACGACTCAACAGCCGTAAAGTGTCCGCCTCGGCTGGTTCCCCAGGTCGGCCACCAAAAGTGAAAATTCGGCCTCTTCTCCTGGAAGTCTGGCCAAGTTTGGCGAATATTTTCTAAGTGCCAACGACTCAACCAGCGTAAAGTGTCCGCCTCGGCTGGTTCCCCATAACGGCCACCAAAAGTGAAAATTCGGCCTCTTCTCCTGGAAGTCAAGCCAAGTTTGGCAAATATTTTCTAAGTGCCAACGGCTCTTGAGCCGAAAAGTGTCCGCCTCGGCTGGTTCCCCATAACGGCCATGAAAAGTGAAAATTCGGCCTCTTCTCCTGGAAGTCAAGCCAAGTTTGGCAATATTTTCTAAGTGCCAACGACTCAACCAGCCTAAAGTGTCCGCCTCGGCTGGTTCCCCAGGTCGGCCACCAAAAGTGAAAATTCGGCCTCTTCTCCTGGAAGTCTGGCCAAGTTTGGCAAATATTTTCTAAGTGCCAACGACTCAACCAGCCTAAAGTGTCCGCCTCGGCTGGTTCCCCAGGTCGGCCACCAAAAGTGAAAATTCGGCCTCTTCTCCTGGAAGTCAAGCCAAGTTTGGCGAATATTTTCTAAGTGCCAACGACTCAACCAGCCTAAAGTGTCCGCCTCGGCTGGTTCCCCAGGTCGGGTACCACAAGTGAAATTCGGCCTCTTCTCCTGGAAGTCAAGCCAAGTTGGCGAATATTTTCTAAGTGCCATCGACTCGACAGCGTAAGTGTCCGCCTCGCTGGTTCCCCATAACGGCCCACAAAAGTGAAAATTCGGCCTCTTCTCCTGGAAGTCAAGCCAAGTTTGGCAAATATTTCTAAGTGCCAACGACTCAACCAGCGTAAAGTGTCCGCCTCGGCTGGTTCCCATAACGGCCACCAAAAGTGAAAATTCGGCCTCTTCTCCTGGAAGTCTGGCCAAGTTTGGCAAATCTTTTCTAAGTGCCAACGACTCAACCAGCCTAAAGTGTCCGCCTCGGCTGGTTCCCAGGTCGGCCACCAAAAGTGAAAATTCGGCCTCTTCTCCTGGAAGTCTGGCCAAGTTTGGCAAATATTTTCTAAGTGCCAACGACTCAACCAGCCTAAAGTGTCCGCCTCGGCTGGTTCCCAGGTCGGCCACCAAAAGTGAAAATTCGGCCTCTTCTCCTGGAAGTCAAGCCAAGTTTGGCGAATATTTTCTAAGTGCCAACGACTCAACCAGCCTAAAGTGTCCGCCTCGGCTGGTTCCCCAGGTCGGCCACCAAAAGTGAAAATTCGGCCTCTTCTCCTGGAAGTCAAGCCAAGTTTGGCAAATATTTTCTAAGTGCCAACGACTCAACCAGCGTAAAGGTCCGCCTCGGCTGGTTCCCCAGGTGGCCACCAAAAGTGAAAATCGCCTCTTCTCCTGGAAGTCAAGCCAAGTTTGGCAAATATTTTCTAAGTGCCAACGGCTCTTGAGCCGAAAAGTGTCCGCCTCGGCTGGTTCCCCAGGTCGGCCACCAAAAGCGAAAATTCGGCCTCTTCTCCTGGAAGTCAAGCCAAGTTTGGCAATATTTTCTAAGTGCCAACGGCTCTTGAGCCGAAAAGTGTCCGCCTCGGCTGGTTCCCCAGGTCGGCCACCAAAAGCGAAAATTCGGCCTCTTCTCCTGGAAGTCCTGCCAACTTGTGCGAATTTTTTCTAAGTGCCAACGACTCAACAGCCGTAAAGTGTCCGCCTCGGCTGGTTCCCATAACGGCCACCAAAAGCGAAATTCGCCTCTTGCTCTGGAAGTCTGCAACTTGTGCGAATTTTTTCTAAGTGCCAACGACTCAACAGCCGTAAAGTGTCCGCCTCGGCTGGTTCCCCATACGGCCACCAAAAGCGAAAATTCGGCCTCTGGCCCCGGAAGTCCTGCCAACTTGTGCGAATTTTTTCTAAGTGCCAACGGCTCTTGAGCCGAAAAGTCCGCCTCGGCTGGTTCCCGCGGTCGCCGCCGAAAGCGAAAATTCGGCCTCTCCCTCTTTAGGTACCAGGGGTTGGGGTACCAGGGGTAGGGTGCAGTACCAACTTTGGTCTTCAGGTGCGCCAGAGTACGATGGTTGGTCCCCCTAGTCAGCGTACTCATCAACGATTTACCCCCCTTTCGCAAAATATAGTCAGAACGAGCATGGGGGCGCATAATTTACCCCACAAAATGAAAGGGCCCGGTGCCGAGCGCTTGGTCATGCCGCCAGCAGCGCCCCTTGCTCGGTGGGAACACAACACGCAGGGTTGCACAGCACCCTGGAAGGCACAAGAGAGTGAAAAATTTTCTAAGTGTCACTCTTGACGAAAAATGTCTAAGTGCCTCTCTTGACGAAAATTTCTAAGTGCCACGCTTGACGAAAAATGTCTAAGTGCCACAGCGCTCGAAAATTCCTAAGTGCGAGCACGGCTGTGAAATATTCAAAGTACAAGGAACGCTGGCAGAATCTCTCGACGGCCGTCTGCTCCCGGCGGCCGCCGTGAAGTCTCCCCTCGGGGACGGCTGTCTGCTCCCGGCAGCCGTCCTTAACCCCCTCCCCACACGTTGACGAACACCAGCCGAGGGCGAAAGGCTCGCGGTGTGGAAGGATCGTGGCCACGGCTAATCTAGCGATGCCCGCGTTGGACGGTCACACCGCACGACAGAGCGGGGCCTGCATCCGGCGCGAGGCGGCCTTCAGGCACGTGGCTCGAGACGACCTCACGCCCCCTAGCCCGGAGCGGAAGACTTTGAAATTTTCAAAGTCCAAGGAACACTGGCAGAATGGGAGGACCGGCCGCCTCCTTAAACACAGGCCGAGAGATGGAGCGGGATCAGCGGCCCGCGCGTTGAGCGAACACCGGCCGAGGCGAAAGGCTCGCGGTGTGGAAGGATCGTGGCCACGGCTAATCTAGCGATGCCCGCGTTGGACGGTCACACCGCACGACAGAGCGGGGCCTGCATCCGGCGCGAGGCGGCCTTCAGGCACGTGGTTCGAGACGACCTCACCCGCCCTAGCCCGGAGCGGAAAGACTTTGAAATAGTCAAAGTCCAAGGAACACTGCAGAATCTCTCGACGGCCGTCTGCTCCCGCGGCCGCCGTGAAGTCTCCCCTCCCGGGACGGCTGTCTGCTCCCGGCAGCCGTCCATAACCCCCTCCCCACACGTTGGTTGAACATCAGCCGAGGGCGAAAGGCTCGCGGTGTGGAAGGATCGTGGCCACGGCTAATCTAGCGATGCCCGCGTTGGACGGTCACACCGCACGACAGAGCGGGGCCTGCATCCGGCGCGAGGCGGCCTTCAGGCACGTGGTTCGAGACGACCTCACCCGCCCTAGCCCGGAGCGGAAAGACTTTTCAAAGTCCAAGAACACTGGCAGAATGGGAGACCGGCCGCCTCCTTAAACACAGGCCGGAGCGACCGAGCGGGATCAGCGGCCCGCGCGCAGGGTCTTTGAAATGTACAAAGTCCTAGGGACAATGGCAGAATCGCTCGACGGCCGTCTGCTCCGGCGGCCGCGGTGAAGGGACTGTACACCCCACCCGGGACGGCTGTCTGCTCCCGGCAGCCGTCCTTCCCCCCACCCCACACGTTGACCGACACGCGCCGAGGGCGAAAGGCTCGCGGTGTGGAAGGATCGTGGCACGGCTAATCTAGCGATGCCCGCGTTGGACGGTCACACCGCACGACAGAGGGCGGCCTGCATCCGGCGCGAGGCGGCCTTCAGGCACGTGGTTCGAGACGACCTCACCCGCCCTAGCCCGGAGCGAAAAGACTTTGAAATATTCAAAGTCCAAGGAACACTGGCAGAATGGAGGACCGGCCGGCCTCCTTAAACACAGGCCGGAGCGACCGAGCGGATCAGCGGCCCGCGCGGAGGGTCTTTAAAATGTACAAAGTCCTAGAACAATGGCAGAATCGCTCGACGGCCGTCTGCTCCGGCGGCCGCGGTGGAAGGACTGTACACCCCACCCGGGACGGCTGTCTGCTCCCGGCAGCGTCCTTCCCCCCCACCCACACGTTGACCGACACCGGCCGAGGGCGAAAGGCTCGCGTGTGGAAGGATCGTGGCCACGGCTAATCTAGCGATGCCCGCGTTGGACGGTCACACCGCACGA
>NW_028284315.1:0-26346 GCF_059516105.1 Syngnathus floridae | reverse complement strand
CTGCAGGGTATACAGAAGCAGATAAGGTAATGCGCGGTGGAATGCTTTTGGCGTGCCATCACGGCCTAACCAGGCCAATGATTGATCACGTAAAAGAACAAGTTACAGAGTTCCTGAGCCAGTTTTAACTTCGCAGCGTGCGTTCATGGTTCACTTCGGTATTCGAGAGAATACAAGCCAATAAAACATTCGTCTTAGCCCTTGCTCTGGGAGCAGCCTTTGTAATTTTGGTCGAGCCCGGTAGATATCGCAAGTCCATACTGGACAAGGATGTTTATAAGGTCAAGCCCGTTGCGGGCCTTCACCGCGAAAATGCAAAAAGCCACTTCTCCGAGCTAAATCCAAACTTTTTTCTCGTCAACCCTGGGACAGATTCATCCACCACATTCGCAATCGAGTTTAAATCGCGCGAAACGATAAAACTCAGCACTGGTATTGTCGGTTGGTCCGAAGCGCCAGACAAGGATCGAGCATTAATCGATGTTGATGTAGAGCACAATGGTGAGACGTTTCATCTTAGTAACGCCTCTACCAAGAACAAGCCTCATTTGATTCTAGAAATCGATTCGGGCAGGCAGATTATGGTTACAGTGCATCAGGTAGCGAATGGTACTTTGACGAGGGTCATGTGACCATTACGAGACATCATCCGTGGAGTACGGTACTTATAATCTTTGTATGCTTGATAGGTGCGCAGATCCTCAGTTTAATGGTAATACACGCACCCGGAGCTGCGCCAATGATGCTTCTATCCGGCATCATTTTTACTTCGATGAAACGGCCATGGGCAGCATCGCCAATCGAGTTTCGCTCTTCTGGATTATTGGCTTGCTAGGAGCAATAGCCATGCTGCGCCTGAGCAGTAATCGATTGCCAAGTGTCATTCGCTTTGTAGTCAACCTTCTTCTGCAGTTGCTCTTAATTATCCTACTAGCAACACCGTTTACCAATGCGCTGCAGTTTTTGACCGTAGGTCAGGCACTTGATCAGTACGGCTACTTCGCCATTTTTCAGTCAAACCTATCCGAGAGCCTAGCATACATATCCACCCACGCCACATGGAAATTTTTTACCGGACTAGCGCTGGTCTTGGTTGCTGCTGTTGTTTTTGTTTATCCATATGCCAAACGCAAAAGACACTTAAGAACTTGGGAGCTCTGGCCTATGGCACAGCCTCACTTGCTTGCATTTACTTTGCCCCGGTGCCAAGCTCAATTGGCCTGGCCAAAGAAAGCTGGCACACCTATCAAAAAGAACTCAAAGAGTTCGTCAATTTGCAAGCTGAGCTCGCATCAAGTAACACACACCTAGCGGCCAATAAAGCTGAGAAAGACGAAGTCCACTTGGTGGTCATTGGCGAATCACAAAACAAGCACCACATGTCACTCTATGGCTATCACAGGGTCACGACTCCAAAACTGGATAGCCTTGACCGTATTGGTGAAATAATAGTGCATCAAAAGGCCTTGTCACACCACACCCACACCAATCCCGTGCTGCAGTTTGCGCTGACCCAGGCCAACACCCGAAACGGGCAAAAGTTTGAAAAGAGCCCATCATTGGTTAGCGTATTAAATGCGGCCGTATACATACATCTTGGATAAGCAATCAGGTCAGATATGAACTTGGGATAACCATGTCTCAGTGCTGGCCGATGCGTGTTTGGATAAAGCCTTTCTAAACCGCAATGTCGGCCTGACAACACACACCCTGTACCATGATGATGTATTGCTCAAAGAATTAGGAGAGCAATTGGGCACAACCATCGATAAAACTCGAGTAATCTTTGTACACCTGATGGGGAATCACGGCAACTACGAAGACCGGTACCCTGAATCTTTCGAGCAGTTTTCGAACGACTCCAAAGGTGCCTTTGGCAACTACAACACCTGGAATACCAACAGTTATGACAACAGTATTCTGTTCAACGATTACGTGGTAAGCGCCATTATCGACACCCTGCGAAAAAGCCAGGCGGAGGTTAAAACCTTAACCTATTTTGCTGACCACAGCGAAGAATTGGAAGAAGGTAAAGGTCATGGCATGTTTGAATTTGATTTTGAAATGGTGGAGATACCCATGTTCTTCTGGTTAAGCGAAGCCTTTAAAACAAAATATCCCGACAAACTTGAATCATTGATCGGCAATAGCGAACGCTATTTCACCAACGACCTTGTCCATGATTTGGTGCTGGGAATGACAAACTGCATAACCGATCATAAAGACAGCCGTCATGATCCATCAAGTATGGAATACATCCTGCGCGACTCCTCCATAATACTGCTCCAGGGCGAACACATTCTCAACGAGCCAGAGAATCATTTTTTTCATGAAAGGAAAAATGCCGTTTGGCTGAATCAAAGCGACTTGGGGATAAGATAAGCCTGCACCGGGTCAATACGGTTGGCATGTTATATGAGGCAACACAATCGCTCAATCTGCAACGTATAGAGGTTGATGTCGTTTTCAAAAGCGATTCTGTTCCCCACTTTGAAATTGGACATGGCGAAGAGGAATCGATGACAGGCAATACCTTGGCAGAATACCTTTCGACTAGGGCATGTAACGACCTGACATCCATCTGGCTAGATGTCAAAAATCTAAGCGATGAAAATCTGAGTCTAGTGCTTCAACACTTGAATGGCCCAGTGCTGAAGCGTTTTAAGAATCAGTTCATTATTGAAAGCTCTACCACATCAAGCAGTTTTAGAGCGCTTGCCGAAGATGGATTTTACACCTCTTATTACCTGCCCTATCATTTGGCCAACGAGCAAGGCACGGAAGTTTTGAGGAAGGAAGCTAAAACGATAGCCCGTCAAATACGCGATCAAAAGGTCAATGCAGTTTCGTTTGATGCCAGCCTTTTTCATTGGGTGAAAAACTTCTTGGAGTCAGAAATAGATGCCTCAGTCGATTACCTTGGGTGGGACTTGAGCATGAGACTTCAAGATCCAGATCTGAAAGACAAATTGGAGAAGAACAAATTAGCGCAGGATGCACGTGTAAAAACACTCATCATCAAATTTGAATCGCAGTATTACTTATGAGTTCACTCAACACACGAACACGGGCAACGACATTTCTGTTCATCATGCTAATCTCGTCATGCCTATTGGCCCAAAAATCAAGACGCAAAAGTCCCACTGCATTAGTTAGTATTGAGCACAATGAATTATCGGTTAGCGTAAGCTACAGTCGACCCTACAAAAAAGGACGACTCATTTTGGAAAGGAAGACGAAGGAGCTCTAGTGCCCTATGGAAGAAAGTGGCGAGCGGGCGCTAACGAAGCCACGGAGATCACCTTCTCAAAGTCAATCAGAATAGGAAAAACCCAACTGCCGTCAGGCTCCTACTCCATCTATGTGATACCCGAAGCATCAAGCTGGACTGCAGTGTTCAATAGTCGCACAGGCTACTGGGGAAAAACACTGACTGGAAGTCCGTTTAAGGAAAAAAAGGACGTTTGCCGCATTGTGGTCAACACACAAGAACTCGACTCTGAGATTGAGCAATTCACGATTGCACTCGAGGCAGCAGATGACGACACTATAGCCATGGTGCTTAGCTGGGATAAGACACAAGCCACTGTCCCGATAAAAATTGCTCGTTAGACATGTCTATAGTGATGTTATGTTATGCACGCTCTGGAGGCACGCTGCTCTCGAAGCTACTAAGCGCTACCAAGGACGTGGTCTTGCTATCTGAAGTCAACCCAGTGCACAATGCCACCCTTTCTCCTGCTGCTCAGGCAAACCAATGGCATGGAATGCAAACCAAAGATTTGCAGTTCGGGCAAGCCATTGCAGAAATTGACAAGCAGTGTCTTACAGGCAACAAGAAGCTCGTTGTGCGTGACTACTCGTTCATAAATTTCACGCCACACGAAACCAACAACTTCAAGCCAACCGGTTCGTTTTCTATTCTTGACGAAATAGTTCCATCAGCAGCATTTGCCCTGGTAAGAAACACCTATGATGTATGGATTTCGCGCCAGTGTCCGCCACAATTTGGCCCTCACTATCTAACTTATGTCGAAAGGCTCCTGGACCAATCAATACCTATATTCAAATACGAAGACCTTTGCTCTGAGCCGGAGAAAACGCTCAAATCGATCTGCGCGGTTTGCGACATTAAATTTGACCCTGATTGCTTCGATACGTTTCACACGGTCAGCAAAGTCAGTGGCGATGTTTCATCTCGCGGAAGTGCTAAACAAACGATACAAAGATTGCCGCGAAAGCGCATTCCCAAAAGCCTGCAAAAAATGGCTCTGGCAGACAGTCACATGAAAAAGGCCAACGCACTCTTGGGTTTTCCAGAATCGTACACCGAGTCTATCAACGGCTTTGAATCAACGCTTCAACTTGGTGTTGAGCTTAATTGGGCACTCAAGAAGCTGCAGGGTCAATACCCTCGAGACTTGTACTAGTTGGCCATTAAATAAGACGGCTCGAAGCTGCCACGCTCTCTAGCCTCTGAAGATGCGCGAAGCGTTTCGTAGGGAGACCGTACTTCAACTTCTTGGCGTGTCAAGCGATTTTGCATAAAATCATGCTCATGGCTGTCGTGCTTTTCCAGACCCGATACCAAAGATTCTACTTCTGCCAAGCTCATGTTCCACTCCTGCGAGAGCCTTAAAACCGAAGGCTCCATAAAACCAAGGTAAAGCAGCTCGGCCAACTCATGGTGTTCCTTATTGTCAAAATCCATCTCACTTGATTCAGCATTTCTGAAGGAGGCCAATTTTTCTCGCCATTGCTCTAGCTCTGTATTAAACCCTTCACGCGATTGAAAGCCATCAACTCCTGGTTGGGGCACAAAATTCATGAGTATTTTTCCTTCGTGACACCATAGGCATTTTACCGGTTTACCCCCAAGCGAAAACTCCTCATCGGCCACATTTAGCCTCATGCTGTCCTTATCATAAATTCCAAACCTGAATTGACCGTTGGGCATCAAGTCCATAACCTCAAACTCCTGCACTGCGAATTGATTATTTACCGAATCATAGGTTCCCTCATGCGCCAAAAAGTTCACCTCAGAAATAGAGCGATCTGTAGAAGATATGTGCACCAATCTGTTTTTAATCGATACGGTTGATTTGAGCAGCAGTGTTTTAGAGCCATCGTCTACCGAACTGGTCAAAAAATCAGAGAGGCGCTGAGGCACCCCTGTGATGGCATAATAGTGCTCACTTGATAGCAGCATCAGGGCGACAAATCGCCCCAGATCAATTGTTTTGTTCACTTGGTATTCCTCCGATTGTTTCAGCAGGGCTATCAAGGATTTAACGTGCCCTGTGGCCTCGTTGTTAAAGCCAACTTTTGACACATCAAACAACATGACTCGGTCGCTTTTCCACTGCACT
This sequence comes from Syngnathus floridae, assembly GCF_059516105.1. NCBI lineage: Eukaryota > Metazoa > Chordata > Actinopteri > Syngnathiformes > Syngnathidae > Syngnathus > Syngnathus floridae. The sequence continues at coordinate 20,977 of NW_028284315.1, read as the reverse complement.
GCCTCATTGTAGAGGCCCTGACGTAGTTCTGCTCCAAGAAAACCAAGTGTCCAAATCAGTCCTGTGTCAACGCGCGCTCTTCGTTCGTCAGGATAATTCTCATACCATTCGAGTTCAATCTGATCTGCCTGCAACTCCAAGGCATCGAGCTGAAATGGTTCATGGGTGCACCTGACTACAAGCGCGCTTACGACCATCACAAAAATTAGACTTAAACTACCAAACAAAATCCCACGAAATGCAGTACCCATGAAATAAAAATTGGCAGTTTTCATCAAAGATCAATTTTTCTAATTGCAAAGAAGCCGTGGCCTCTTCCCGCATCGCTCAGGTAATAGACGCAAGAATCTCCAACAAGTAACGGATGCTTTTTTCTAGCGTTTCCGTTTGTTAATTGCTGGTTGTCGTACCAAACCTGATTTTCTCTTATGTCCACCTTATCGCTTGTAGTTTTGCCAAAAGTCTCCGACAAGGTGTCAATGCTAAGCCCTCGTTTGTCAAAGAACTTTAACACCATCTTGTTATCGGCAATTGAATAATCATGCAGCAAACTACGCCCATTTTTATGTGGTACAATCTCACCCTCTAACGGTTCAGCGTAAAAAGTCATTCGGAGCAATGAAAGCAGCACAATCAAGGGAACTGCATACCAATTAAACCCTCCCACAGTTCTAGTACAGAGCAACAAGATTAAAAGCAGAAAGAGCCACATACGCGGCATCTGAAGGAACAGTGACAATTGGGCGAACATTCCTACCGGTATCGAAACGGCAGTGAGTATGATGCCGATCAGAACAATATTCTTTTTGATATCACTTAGCAACGAAAAAAACAACGGCAATGACAACACAAGCGAATACGAGGTGCTGTATCCGCTTATTGCCACGGCAAAAAACAGCCATATAGCAAATTGAAAAAAGGTATTCTTACCCTTATTAATTTGCCATACCACAATCAACATAAACAACTTGAACCCCAGGTCCAGTCCAAAAAAAAGAGCCGGATTGTGCCAAATAGGATTTGGGTTGAGCATGCCATCAAAAACAAACAGCTTGCGCAGCAGAACACTCATGGACTGAAACGACTGCGCAAAAGGGTCGTTAAATTCATTGGCAAGCACCCTCGGCAAAATCTCCGTTACATAGCTCATCCACCAATCAAATGGCACCGCAATGAGAGAAAGGGCGATGAGCAAACCAGCGAACAGCACAAAAAGCAGCGCATGTCTGTGCCTTCCATTCGCAAGAAGATAGAAAACAAGTACTGCCGGAAAGACTTTTAGCACCCCAGCCAGTGCCCACAGAAATAAACCAAGGTAATTGCGCCCGCTCTCTTGCAACAGAAAGCCCTCGCAGAGTAACACAAACAGCAGTAAGTAAAGCTGTCCTTGATAAATATTGACTGCAATAGGAACAATAAATAAAAGCCCAGCGAGGGCATAGACAGGCTGTAATCCAATGCGGTCGGTCACGCGAATGCATGTCAATGCAAAAAGCAACAAGCTCAATGCATTGAACAATAGCTTGGAAATGGCTGGCTCAAAAAGCGAAAGCGGAATAAAAAAAAGCAGATTCGCAGGCGGAAGCACGGAATAACTCAAATACAGACCCTCTTCCCCAGCCTGCCATACGGCTTGATTAAAGCTAAACGTGTCGTAGATAGCGCTAAAGCCACTACCCTTCATCATCAGAAATGAACCAAAATAATTATTGGCAAAATCGGCCAACGGGGCGTTGTGGTAGTAAAACACAAGCGCAACGAAACACAGAATAAATACAGCAAACGAGTACAGGTTTATTCGCTGAGAATGCAATGATTTTAACATACCGTGCAAAGTAAATTCAATGGACCTTAAGAGCACTCGTCTTGCGTAAATACGCACCTTTGAAAATTGATATGAGGACTATGAAACACTTTAGAAGAATAGCGACCATAGCGGTTATTGGCTTGTTGATCATGAGTTGTGATCGGGAGAAGGATGTAGATTTTAATGTAGACGAAACCACCGATGTAACGGTAGTTGCCACACTCGGCATCAATCGACCGCAGACCGTAACGTCAACTGATTTTACCATTGATATGGAAGAAGAGTTGAATGCAAACAACACAAGCGAATCGCTCATAGAGTCAATACGATTGAGAAACATGAACTTATCGGTGACCTCCCCCGCAGAGAAGATTTAGGTTTTATCTCAAACATTACTGTCTTTTTGATTAGCAATGGAAATTCCCAAGAGATAGCAAGCGCACAAAACGTTGGCAATATTTCTCAAATTGCAATGACAGTCCAAAATGACGACCTTCAAGATCTGGTACTCGGACACAGCTTGACCCTGCAACTAGAATATGGCACGGATGACTTCGCTCAGATAGACAGGGAGTGCAGCATCTCAATGCAATTTTCTGTTGATGCTATTGAGCAATAAGCTTTTGCCAATTCTTTAAACCCGCTATCGATAGTACAAAATAGACCAGCATAAGGCCTGCGTATATTTCTAGCCCGCGCTGGTAATACAACCAACCAGATATGGCATTGATTACAATCCAAAAGTGCCATGACGAAAGCACCCGCTCAGCCTGCATATAACTTGCAATGAAGCTAAACACAGTAGTGAAAGCATCAACGTATGGGCTGTTGGATGTAAAAACTCTGTCCATTGTAAAGCCGAGCACTGGCACAATTGCAAGACCCAACCCGATATAATAAGCATGCTTCTTGATTGACCAGCGCTTTATACCAGTCTTACGAATCACATGATCCTTACGATCCGCCCACTTGATCCATCCGTACAACCCAATCCACACATAGTATGAATATAATATGGCCTCGGAGTATAGTTTCACCTCAGCGGCAGGCCACACAAAAAGAAATGCCCCAAGTCCAGATCCCACAATTCCAAAAGGCCAGCACCAACGGTTGTTTCTCATCAACAATATAAGAAACACAATACTGAAGGCAACCGAAGCGATCTCAACCCAGGTGTAGGCATTCATAAGCCGCGAAGTTAATTTTCTACGAATCCATACATTTCCGCCATGAAGCGATTGTGGTGTTCTTTTTAGTTGCAACCAGTCAAACAGTGGTGCAGGCACAGGAAGCGGATACCGTGCGTGTATTTTTTGAACATAACGAGCGAAATACCTTCGACACCTCGCCTATCGTTGAACACGGCTTTATCAAAAAGGATATGCGTTTTGACATAACTGTAATCGGTTATGCGGACCACCTTGGGTCCGAAGATTACAACGATAAGCTATCAAAAGATCGCGCCAACTCTGTGGTCGAGTTTGTGCTGAGCCAGACTAACCATGCAAACATCGCTTCTACCACAGGCCGAGGCGAGCTCGACCCAAAGGCTAAAACAGGGCGGATAGCTGCGCACCGCAAAGTTGAAATCATCATTAAAAAGGATCAACCAACGGAAACGGAAAATGCAAGCCAGGCCGATCAGGCGCCAATAGAAGAGCCCATAAAACTAGAGATCAATTCATTTAAGATCGATACCACCTCAACAGAGAGTATTGTGCTAGAAGGGATGAACTTTATTGGAGGCCAACATTATCCGATCGAGAGCAGCATTCCGACCATAAAACGCCTGAAACAAACGCTCATGGAATATCCGAACTTGGAAATAGAAATTCAAGGATTCATTTGCTGCGAATACGGTCAACCTGACGGGTATGATTTTCACACGCAGACGATGACCTTAAGCGAGAATAGAGCAAAATACATTTACGACTATTTAATCCAGGAAGGTATTGCGCCCGAGCGCCTAAGCTACAAAGGGTATGGGAGCAGCAAGCCAAAGGTGTTTCCTGAGGAGACCGAAGAAGACCGCGTTGCCAACAGGCGTGTAGAAATCAAAATCATTCGATAAACCAGCTTATCTCAGTGCCGCATGATTTCGCAATAGACTCTTAAGAATTGTGAGAGTGCAGTCCTATGCCAGATGAAGCGAAACCCAGCTTTGGTTTTTACGTAACTTCCAAGAACAAGTAAGATACTTTGAGGTTTCTGAACATTTTATTTCTCGTACTTATAACCTGCAGTCTATTTGGTCAAACCACATTTACGTCAAGCCAAACGGGTGATTGGTCGATTGCAGCCACTTGGGGTGGGGCAGGCGTGCCTGGCAACAATGATCACGTTGTAATAAGCAATACAACAACAGTTACGCACACGCTCAACGAGACGATCGGCCGTGTAACCATCAACAACGGTGGCACACTAACATCCAACGCGAGATTGGTAGTCCGAGGCGCTTACATTAACAACGGCACCCACAGTGGTGCAGGACAAGTGCGGCTCAACAATGGCAATGATACTATAGCTGGATCGGGGCTGATTTCAACTACAGCCGTTTTTCGTGTCAACAACAAGCGGATGATTCTTGCCGGATCAAACCTCACGCGCACAGGCCAGAACATACGATGCCCAAATAACGACACACTCTTCAACTTTGGTTCGCTCACCACCAACCGAACAATTAATGGCAACAACACAGGAACATTTGTTAATGGTGCCTCAGCTTTTCTTTCTATACAGAGAACCATCTCAAACAACATTACCCTGGTTGCGTCTGCTGTGGACAATGAAATAGAATATGACCGAACCGGAACTGGAAACCAAAACATTAAAGTACCGTTTGACGGGTATTATGACTTGACAATTGATGGCAACAACAACGCCAGTGACAAGAGATTGATTGGCCCAACAGTAGTATTAAACGATTTCACAATCAACGGAAGTACTTTTGAACACGTTGATACCTTTAGCCTTTTTGTAGGTGGAGACTTTACATACACTGGGGGTGTTTACGAGGCTGATAACGGTCGAGTGATATTCAACGGCTCAAGCGCCCAGGTTGTTTCTGGACGGCTCGACTTCAACGATGTATTGATCGACAACTCAGGAGGGGTTTCTATTGGAGCAGATACCATTCGGCTGATTGGCAACATGGAAGTCGATGCTGGCACATTCTCAACCAACAACAGACTTGTACTGGTATCTGATGCTTCTGGTGACGCCTCCATAGGAGAAATATCTGCCATAGGAAGCGTTTCTGGAGACGTAGAGGTGCAGCGCTACATTGACGCGGGCCGAACCGATTGGCGATTCATGGGGTCACCGATTACCAACGCGACTTTCGAAGGCTGGGATGACGATTTTGTTACGGCAGGTTACCCTGACTCTGATTTTCCGAACTTTGATTTCACTTCCATAGTAGGCTATGACGAAACACAAGCCGGCAACCTTGACAGCGGTTACTATACAATATCCGGCACCGACCCAATACCAATTGGTGAAGGCTTTGCAGTGTACTGCGGAGACTCATTTGCGGGCACGAATCCGTTTTTAATAGACTTGGTTGGACCCATTAACCAAGGTGATATCGACTTTGGTGTAACGTACACTACAAGCGATGGATTGGCAAACGATGGCTGGAACCTCGTAGCAAACCCATACCCAGCGGCCATCGACTGGGATAGTCCCAATTGGACTAAAGTAGACATCGACAGCACCATATACATTTATAATACTGATGCTGAGGCGTATGGATCATACATTTCAGGACTTGGCACCAATGGTGTGAGCAACATTATACCACTTGGTCAGGCATTCTTTGTCAAGGCATCCGCAGCGTCAGCCGATCTTATTGTGACAGAACAAGCTAAATTCGACACGCTTGTGACCTTTCTCGATCAAATACCGATTGATGATGTCATCCTAAGAATGGAACTAGCTCAGGAGGGCAGGATACACGAATCGGCCATTCGAATCAATCATAAAGCGAGTTCTGGGCTTGACCCGCACTTGGAGGCGTACCATTTTTCCAGCTTCGCTGCAACACCACTCGAAATTTACAGCGAGCAAGAAGGTGAAAAAATGAACATTCTGGCGGCTAATGTTGAAAGTAACATCGTATCAGTAGACATTGCCGCAGTTGCCTCCGCTGGAAAAGCCACGGTCACGTTCAACAGGCAAACAGTGCGCAATAACTACTGCATAAATCTTGTCAACACGGCCACGAATGACACTACTGTCATTAACGATGATATTACTACCATAAATGTTGAACCAACCAGCACTGCCGATACACTTCGGTTCTCATTACGTATGATAAAGATGCAAGAGTCAGGTGATTGCCACAGTCCGCTTGGCATTGCAGACGGGAAGGTTGCTTCTAATATCGATTGGCATATCTCAGAGGGCGTTATTTACTTCGGAAACTGCCACCATGCAGAAGCAAGCGAGATGTTTATCTATGATGTCAGGGGGCAGTTGGCGTATTCGGGAAAAATGTGTGATCCGATTGACATTACAAACTTGAACGCGGGTTTGTATGTTATGACTAGCGGAAATTGGAGCGACCGATTTGTGAAGCCTTGATGGCTCTCGATCTACTTACTGAAGCAGAAGACAATGCCTCTGTCGTTGGCATTTCGAGACTCAATCTGGTAATTGTCCTCTAGCGAATACCCTACCTGCTTCATTGCCAAGACAAGACCGACTACTTCTGCCGTGTTTCTTAGATAGGTTGGAGTTGGGTTCTTCTTTGAAACTCTATGCAAGTCTTGCAACTTGGTTTTTTTACCGTCAGACTCAAGATAAACCACTGGTGTCTGTGTCGCATCCTTGGTTACACCCATTATATACAGTTTAAGCTTGGCATCGCTTCTATCGGGCTTGAATGAGTACATAGACAACAGAAGTCCCACTGTAGAGGCTGAGAGCAAGAGTAATTTAAGAGTTTTCATAGCGTTCAGTTTTATAGTTCCTTTATCGGTAGCGTTGAGTGAAGTAGGTCGCAACATCAACCTAACCGAGATACCAAGTATAGAGAATATTTATCTAAAAATCAAATATTGTTGTAAAATATGCTATTTTGAGTGTAAAATGAGCTTGAATTTTAAAAAAATAAAAATTTTATTTCATATAAGGATGTTTGCTATACCATTAGCAGCGCATATCAAGCAGAAGAAGCTCATGATTAAGACAAAATTTTGAGAATATATCGTTATACAAAATCTTATTCTAAATAGAAGAAACGTAATGACGGTTTTGTCCTGTAGGCCCGTTTATCCTTCTACTTTTGGCCGCTAATTCATAAATCACTCAGCTTAAGTATGAAAAAAATTGCGATAATCGGTGCTGGCACCATGGGAAACGGCATCGCGCACGTGTTCGCTCAATTCGGATTTGAGGTAAACCTTATAGATATTTCAGAAGAGGCACTTGATAGAGGCCTGAAGACAATAACTAAGAATCTTGACCGCCAGGTTTCAAAAGAAAAGATCACTGCAGAGGACAAAGAGTCAACGCTAGGCCGCATTGCCACTTTCAGCGATCTAAAAGAAGGCGTAAAGGATAGGTCACTGGTTGTTGAAGCCGCCACAGAGAACGTTGATTTAAAACTCAACATATTCAAGCAAATGGACGAACATGCGCCAGAAGGTTGCATTCTCTCCACAAACACGTCTTCCATTTCTATCACAAAAATTGCGGCTGCCACCTCTAGGCCGGATAAGGTTATTGGAATGCACTTTATGAACCCTGTTCCAATAATGAAGTTGGTAGAAATCATCCGAGGGTACGCCACAAGCGATGAGGTGACCAACACCATCATGGAAGTAAGCCGACAGTTAAAAAAGTCGCCTGTCGAAGTAAACGACTACCCAGGCTTTGTTGCGAATAGAATATTGATGCCGATGATCAACGAGGCCATCATCACCTTGCACGAAGGAGTTGCCGGTGTTCAGGAGATCGACACGGTGATGAAGCTAGGCATGGCACACCCAATGGGGCCGCTGCAGCTTGCGGACTTCATTGGATTGGACGTATGCCTTTCGATAATGAATGTGCTATACGATGGATTCGGCAACGACAAATACGCCCCCTGCCCCCTACTGGTGAACATGGTAACCGCAGGTAAACTTGGAGTAAAGTCGGGTGAAGGTTTCTACACTTGGACTCACGGCACCAAAGAGCTGGTGGTGGCCGATAACTTTTCGAAATAATCTTGTCAGAAATACAAAACACAATAAAATGCCAAAAGGACTATATCAAATTCCCTACCCAGAAAACGAACCCGTAAGAAGCTATGCACCCGGAAGTTCTGAGCTCGAATCGCTGCTAAGCACGTACCATGAGATGTATAACCAAGCTCCGATTGATATGCCCATGTATATCAATGGAGCGGAAGTGCGTACCAACAACAAAATACCAATGAACCCGCCTCATGATCATGGAAAGCTCCTTGGGCATTTTAACTACGGTGATTCTTCGCATGTACATGATGCCATTGACGCTGCGCTGGCAGCCAAGGCTGACTGGGCCGCCCTACCCTGGGAACATCGCGCAAGTATTTTTCTGAAGGCTGCTGAACTATTAGCCGGGCCATTCAGAGATAAGATGAATGCAGCTACCATGCTGGCACAATCAAAAAATGTGATGCAGGCAGAGATCGATGCAGCCTGTGAGTTAATCGACTTTTTCAGATTCAACGCCTTTTTGATGCAAGAAATGTACGGTCACCAGCCCGACTCACAACCAGGCATCTGGAACAGATTGGAATATCGACCGCTCGAGGGCTTCGTATTTGCCATCTCCCCATTCAACTTCACTTCCATAGCGGCCAACTTGCCAGCCGTGGCAGCTATGATGGGCAACACATGCGTTTGGAAGCCAGCAGAGACACAGATGTATTCGGCAAAAGTGATTATGGAATTGTTTGAAGCGGCTGGCCTCCCAGCAGGTGTTATAAACCTCATTTCTGTTGAAGGCCCAATAGCCGGAGATGTAATATTCAAACATAAAGATTTCGCGGGTCTGCATTTCACAGGATCAACGGGCGTATTCCAGCAGCTCTGGAAGGAAATAGGAAACAACATCGAAAAATACCGCTCCTACCCGCGCATTGTAGGTGAAACCGGAGGTAAGGATTTTATAATGGTGCACAGCAGTGCCGATGCTAAAGAAGTATCAACGGCCATCTCGAGGGGGGCATTTGAATTTCAAGGACAAAAATGCTCTGCTGCCTCAAGAGCATACATTCCAGCGAGTCTATGGAATGATGTGAGAGCCTATGTATTTGAGGATGTAAATTCATTCAAGATGGGCTCACCAGCCGATCCCAGTAATTTTATCAATGCCGTTATCGACAGGCGCGCGTTCGACAAAATTTCATCGTACATAGATCATGCAAAGCAATCGTCAGATGCAGAAATTATTGTTGGTGGAGGTTATGATGACAGCGTTGGCTACTTCATTGAGCCAACCGTTATTGTTACTACTAATCCAAACTTTAAGACCATTTGCGAGGAGATTTTTGGTCCTGTGATTACCATATATGTATACGAAGACGACAAGTATGTCGAAACAATGGAAATCCTTGACCAAACTTCGCCATATGCCCTAACGGGGAGTATTTTTTCGAGAGATCGATACGCCATTGATGTGGCATGCAAAGCGCTTCAAGATAGTGCGGGCAACTTCTACATCAATGACAAGCCTACGGGTGCAGTTGTCAATCAGCAGCCATTTGGCGGAGCACGAGGATCAGGAACCAATGACAAAGCAGGTTCCATGTGGAATCTAATTCGCTGGGTCAGCCCAAGGACCATTAAGGAGGCATTCGTGCCACCGACAGACTATCGCTACCCATTCTTAGGTTAGGAACAATGCTCGTTAGCCAGGGATTTTTTCCAATCTGTAGGTAATAACATGAGTCCATTTCTTGCAAACGAAATGGGCTCTTATTTTGACTACCCACCCTTTCGGCCATGTTTTGCCCTCGGCCAAATCTTAAACCCAGCTTACCAAGCTTTGGCCATTCGCTGCCTCAACCATGACGTTGATATACCACCCGCAACACTTCGCGAGCTTGCGGGCAAAGAAATCGAAACCAAACGGCAAGGAATGGGGCGGTGGTTTTTTTATGGCGCATTCCTACATTTACGGCATGTCGAAATTATTGCTCGTACTAGTGGCCGTTTGCTTCGCTCTATCTGGTAAAAGTCAGGAGAAAACCATCTACCAATTTGATATCAAGGAAGAAATAGCTGCTCCCATATGGCGAAAGGTAAAGCTAGCCATGGACGAAGCACATAGCCTTGAGGCCGATGCCATACTCATCAATATGAACACGTACGGTGGAGCTGTGGATGCAGCTGATTCCATTCGCACCAAGATTCTTCAATCAGCCATTCCTGTTTATATTTTGATTGAAAACAATGCCGCTTCGGCCGGAGCTCTAATTTCACTTGCGTGCGACAGTATTTTCATGCAGCCCGGAAGCACCATTGGAGCGGCCACCGTGGTCAACCAGGAAGGCGAGCAAGTACCCGACAAATACCAGAGCTACATGCGCAAAAAAATGCGTGCAACGGCCGAGGAAAACAATCGCAACCCTGACATTGCCGAAGCAATGGTGGACCCAGATAAAGAAGTAGAAGGCGTTTCCGAAAAAGGCAAAGTTGTGACGCTAACCGTCAGCGAAGCCATAGCACTTGGGTTTTGCGATGGAGAATACAATACCGCTGGCGAAGTGCTGGCCCATTGCGGCATAAATGAGTACGCTATTACCAAGCAGAAAATCACCACGATTGACAACATCATCGGTTGGTTACTCAATCCCGCGGTAAGCGGTATTCTCATCCTTGTAATCTTTGGCGGCATCTACTTCGAGCTACAGTCACCCGGAGTCGGGTTTCCCATTATTGCTGCCATTGCAGCGGCCGTGCTTTACTTCATGCCATTGTACTTGGAAGGCCTAGCAGCCAATTGGGAGATTGTGATTTTCGTGGTGGGTCTTATCCTCATTGGTATCGAAGTGTTTGTTATACCAGGTTTTGGCGTTGCGGGCGCAGGCGGGATTGCATTGGCAATATCTGGTTTAGCATTGAGCTTAGTTGGCAATGTTGGGTTTGATTTCTCGCCCGTTCAGGGAAACAGATTGGTAGAAGCATTTCTAGTTGTGCTCATTTCGGGTGGCATCTCCATAGTAGGTTCGTTGTTTCTTGCTGTTCGCCTTTTCGAGTCCGGGGCACTTTCGAGACTCGTACTTCAATCAGAGCATCGTACCGAAGAAGGCTTTGTGGGAACCTCAGTAAAAGAGTTTGACCTCATTGGCTCTGAAGGTATTGCTCACACCGACCTTCGTCCATCGGGTAAGGTAGAAATTGAAGGTCAATTGCATGATGCCACAGGCGAATCGGGTTTTATTGAAAAAGGAACCAAGGTGAAAGTGATTTCCTACGCCACGGCTCAAATAAAAGTACGGGCAATAGCATGAGGTTCATCATTGTATTGTGCCTGACGATAAACCTACCCGCATTTGCACAAAACCGACTGCTAAAAAAGCCTCAGAAGTTTCTTACAAAGGCCGATACAGTCAAAGCAATGACTGTGCTCAATAAGCGCATCACCTCTCATCCAAATGTGGCCGAATTGTATCTATTTCGAGGGAAAGTCAAATCACAACTCAACGATATAAGCGCTGCGTTGGTTGACTTTGAAACCTTTTGCCAAATAAATGGCGCGTGTGGAGAGGCAGCTTATTTACAAGCGATAGTGCTCTACCGCAGCGAGCATTACCGCGAAGCAATTGAGCGGCTTGAGCAATATACCCAGTTAAACAAAAACCCGACAGCCCTTACCTATCTTGGCCTGAGTTATATGAAAACGCGAAAAGACTCACTCGCCATCGCCCATCTTGAACGGGCCGTTGCACTTGACCCAAACAATCTCTTGGCACTATACAACTGTGGATTGGCAAGTATGAACAGCAAACGATCTCAAAAAGCGGTCGAATACTTCGAGCTGGCCACACTGCAAGACAATAACGATTTCGAAAGCTGGCTGGGTTTAGGGTTGGCGCTCATTGGCACCGCAGACTACGAGGAGTCAAACAAGGCCTTGAGACAGGCTTTGGCATTGAGAGATGGTCACCCTCAGGTACTGTATAACATTGGTGTGAACTACTATAATCTCGGTGAGTCTCATACCGCGTGCGATTACTGGTGGCGGGCCAGACGTGTGTCTAGCCTTGCCGCGGACGTGGAGCATGAGCGCTACTGCCCAGAGAAAGAATAAACAGCCCAATAAAAGTCAACAAGCCATTGATAAGCAGCAGCTCAAACCCTATTTTATAACCACCGAACCAAGCCTGAGACTTCCATTGCAAAAGGAAGCTAAGTAGTGGTGCCGCCATACAGATAAGCGGCACCCATTTATCAATGGCCTGCCGCTTGGTAAACATTCCAAAAGCGTACAACCCTAACAACGGTCCGTAGGTGTAGCCAGCAGCTTTAAAAAGTCCTGAGATGACACTCTGGTTGTTTACCGATTCGAAAATGACGATAACAACAAACAGGAGTGCAGTGAAGCCAACATGAACCAACTTTCGTGTTTTGCGATCGCTTGGTTTTGGATGCTTTTCCATTCCCAAAAAATCCACGCAAAACGATGTAGTCAAAGCCGTAAGTGCACTATCCGCACTGGAGTAGGCCGCAGCCACTAGGCCAATCACAAACAGTACCCCAGCAAATATGCCCAGTTTGCCACTCAACGCCAGCGAGGGGAAGAGCTTATCAGCCGCAGCCCCTGGATCAAACCCAATGGCATCGCGAAACAAAAACAGCATCGCTCCCATGCTCAAAAACATAATGTTGGCAAAAACCAGCACCACACTAAACCAAAACATATTTTTCTGCGCCTCACCGATTGATCGACAACTCAGGTTTTTCTGCATCATGTCTTGGTCGAGGCCAGTCATAGCAATAGTGATGAACATACCCGCCAAGAATTGCTTCACAAAATGGCGATCGCTGTGCCAATCGTCCCAGAAGAACCATTGGGCATAGCCCGACTCCGTTATGGCAGAGGACATGCTACCCAATGTCCACCCCATTGCATCTTTGATTACAAAAATGGTCGCAACAACCGCCAAGAGCATAGCCGCAGTTTGAATGGTATCTGTCCAAATAATAGTTTTTATGCCGCTCTTAAACGTGTATACCCAAATTAGCGATACAGCTACCAACACCGCCACCCAGAATGGCAGATTTAGTTGTTCAAACACCGCCAGGTGAAGCGATATGGCCACCAAAAACAAACGAAACGATGCACCAATAACCCTCGAGAGCAAAAAGTAAAAAGCTCCTGTTTTGTAACTCCAAAATCCGAAGCGCTGCTCAAGATAGCCATAAATGGATGTGAGATTGAGCCGGTAGTAAAGCGGCATCAGCAAAGTAGCTACCACAATGTATCCTGCAAGGTAACCCAGCACCATTTGCATGTAGCTAAACTGACTACTGGCAACCCAGCCAGGCACGGAAATGAACGTGACACCGCTCAACGAGGCGCCAATCATGCCAAAGGCAACGATGTACCAAGGCGACTTTTTTTTGCCAATAAAAAAGGCTGAATTTGAATCATCCTTTCCCGTAAGAAGGGAGATAAGAACCAGCACTCCAAAATAGACAACGATGATCCAAATAACCGTCTCAGGACTCATGAAGGCAAAGTAACTGTGCTGTAATGGACGTTTAGCGCTCGTTGGAATGTTTTGTCAACAACAAGCATCGCATCATTAAACCCAAAAAAGCGCTAGAATCTGAAATAAACAAACAAGCGCCCAAAGTTCTTGCTATCCTTATCTACTCGGTGGTATTTCTTTTTAATGTGTTTTTGATCAAGAAAGCGGATGACCTTTTTCTTCAACTGACCACTTCCTTTTCCTGGAATAATTTCCAAGGTGCCAATTCTCGATTCCACACACGCATTCACTGCATCGGTTAGCGCCTTGTCTATCAGCGGGCCCTTGTTGTAGATATCGTGCAGGTCGAGTTTGAGTTTTGCCATGGAACAATGATCGGTAAAATGCATATTCGCGCCATGAGTGCTCCTAAGATTTCAATCATTATGGCAGCAAAAAACATGGCGCCATATATCCGTGAGTGCCTTGACAGCATTATTGAGCAAACCTTTCGCGATTGGGAATTGATCGTAGCTGACGATCACAGCGATGATGGCACCAGCAACATTGTGCAGGAATACGCACACAGCGATCAACGTATACGCTATGTTCTTAGTGATGGCCACCGACTTAACCCTGCGCTGCATACCGCACTTAAGCATGCTCGCGGTCAGTTAATCAATCGAATGGACGCGGACGACAAAATGCCTCGTTATAAATTGGAAATAATGCATGACGCTTGGATAGAAAAAGGCGATGGTCATTTGGTCGCAGGAGGCACTCAACATTTTTCGGACGTGGCCGAGGTTGGTGACGGTTTCAGGCGGTACGATGCATGGCTAAACGAAATGGCGCGGACTGGAAGCCACTATAAGGAAATTTATCGCGAGTGCGTTATTCCCTCGCATTGTTGGTTAATAAGCCGCAATGACTTTGACGCAGCCGGTGGTTTTGCCAATGTGTATCCCGAAGACTATGATCTATGCTTTAGGTTCTATAGGGCGGGTCTTAAGATCATTGCGTTAAACAAAGTGCTGCATTATTGGCGCGATCGATCTGATCGTATATCCCGTACATGGGACGAATACAGAGACAACCGTTATTTCGACTTAAAGCTGCGATATTTCTTTGACATTGACAGGCAGACAGATCGCCCATTAGTTGTATGGGGCGCTGGCCGAAACGGCAAACAGTTGGTGCAAAAGATTCGAGCGCACTCGCCTTCTGCCTCGTTGCGATGGCTTTGCAACAACCCACAAAAAATTGGGCACAATATCTATGGCATTTTGCTCGAAACAGAAGACGCAGCCAAAGCAATGCGCGACCCGCAGATACTCGTCAGCGTCAGCAATCCTCAAGAGCGTGCCGAAATCAGGCAGAGGCTAACGGACTGGCAATTTGTTGAGGGGTGGCATTTTTGGTTTTTCCTGTAGTTTCTACAAAATTTCGTATCATCTCAAGGCCAAACTCCGTCATGATGCTCTCTGGATGAAATTGCACACCAAACCACGGATTTGCCCGATGTTCTATCGCCATAATTATGCCCTCATCATCTTGACATGCAACGTTATAGACACTGTCGGTAGCCAATTGTTTGAATCCCCAACTATGATAAAGTCCCACATGTATTTCAGGGGGCAATCCACGAAAAAACTTAGACGATGCGTCTGGTTTTATCACAACCCGTGCGCCATGCCTAACCGCAGGTAGGTTAATCATTTCTGCTTGTTCAATCCATAGCATCGCTTGCATGCCCAAGCAAACTCCTAAGAGAGGCTTTTTACTAGGCCACAACTTCAAAAAAATCAGCAATTCCCCTGCCTTTGCCGGCAACCCCGGACCTGGGCTAACAATCAAGTGCGTATAGTCACGTGGTTCCACCGCATTGAGCTGATCATTGCGTACCACCTCATGCGCAAGACCCAACTGGCTGATCAACTGACTCAAATTGAGTGTAAACGAATCATAGTTATCAATCAGCAGAATGCGTGGTGGCATGACGCATTCAAAAGTGGGTATTTGAAGGCAATCTTTCTCGACCTTTTGTCCGATAAAGCATCAAAAGTGTGACGCACATTTGCGATGTTCGTGCTGAGAAAAAAGCGCTTATGAAAAAAATAGTCAACAGCAACCTGGCACCTGCCCCAATTGGTCCCTACTCTCAGGCTGTCTTGAAAAACGGCACGCTATACGTAAGCGGCCAAATAGCCCTTGACCCAGTCGCTGGCAAGCTCAAGCTCGGCTCCATAACCGAAGAAACCGAATTGGTGATGAAAAACTTAAAGGCCGTGCTTTCCGAGGCTGGCATGGGGTACGGACATGTGTTGAAATGCTCCATCTTTTTATCGAACATGGATGATTTTGCCGAAGTGAACGCTGTTTACGGCAAGTATTTTACAGAAAACCCACCTGCCAGAGAATGCGTGGCAGTAAAAACACTGCCCAAGCATGTGAATGTTGAGATCAGTTGTATTGCTGCTATTTAACCCAACATAAGTGTTAGAAGTTGGCTATGAGAGGGATTGCGAAACGGTTTTAGTGGAGACATCTTAATAGTCGCACATTCATTTTCGACTATGCAGTCTCGTTGGGCTCTGCTGAGAGATAACTTTTGTCATCTGCTGACATTTGTCATTGGTTTTGGTTAAAGAATTGTGACGGGAATTTTCGATTCTGGAATATCACGAAAATCCTCGATACGATAAAGCAGCAAGTGCGACCATGAAGACAAAAAATTGAAGCGTGAATCGCCACCTTCATTTTTTTGCAATTTATATTGGTCGTTACGAGCGAAATAACTTCTATTGCAGCTAAAGTTATCGCATGAGAACCAGCCTATTTTCGACCTTATTGCTATGCCTCTTGCTAATTGGATGCGGAAAAGATTGCGCTCCTTTAAAATCTGAACTAGAAGAAACCAAAGCGCAACTTGCGCACAGAGACTCCATACTCGATATGTTGAGTACCACATTCAGGTCTATTGATTCAAACTTGTTTGTGGCGCGTTCGATCGAATCTTCTATCATGCTGGACATGAGCAACAAAGACACCGATGGCGCTGATTTCAAACAAAAGGTTGCCCAATTAAAAACCGTTCTCGATGATAATGCAAGTTATATGGAAACATTAAAAGGGCATCTCACCACAAGCAACGAGATTTCAGCGCAGCTCTTCGAAATTGTTTCGAGCATGGAAAACAAAATATTGGTCAGCAACATTCGGCTTTCAGGTTTAAATCAAGAACTGAGTGAGCTTTCGGAAGAATTCGAAAACGTGTTTTATGACTATATGGACGCAGAGGTAGGGCGATTGGTCGCCAATGAAAATATCGAAAGTATGCAGACTACAATGGACTACATGCAGAAGGAAATGGATAAGCTCAACAAAAACTTAAACACGGCCTATGTGGCTTTTGGCACAAGACAACAGTTGGTTGAGCGCGGTGTAATTGAAAAGGGGCGCTTGTTAAAAGCAAAGGACATCAACACCAACTCGGATTTTAGCAACTTTAAGAAGTATGACAAGCAAACTTTTGATAAGCTAGAGTTTGAGTCGAAAAAATTGAAGGTCATTTCTGAGCATCCAGACGACTCTTATAGCATTCAGAATATCGAGGGTACCACCACGCTTGTGATTGGCAACAAGAAGGATTTTTGGAAACTGTCCAAAATCTTGGTGGTGATAGCGGACTAAAACGAACTCTATTCGAAGCATAGTCTCCCCTTCTCGCGAGCTGAAGTTTTTGCTGGTTGAATCCAAAGAAGTGTTGGAAATTGGTGGTGATAGTTAAACCCTAGGTAGCCTTCTATACCGCCAAAACACCGAGGCGAAGACGGCTCCAACGGTTGTGGCAAGGAGGTAAATGATGAGGCCATCTGTAACGCCCGAAACCAGCGCTGGAGCGAGCGAGCGCGCAGGATTCATAGATGCCCCCGTTAGCGGGCCGGCAAAAAAGGCCTCAAGGCCAACCGTCAGTCCAACGGCAATGGCGGTAAAAGGTTGCAGCAATTTGTTGCCATGACTAAAAATCAGAATGACCATCATCAAGAAGAAAGTGAGCATCAATTCTAAAAAGAACGAAGGCCAAAAACCTGCAAGAGGCAGGGTGGCGCCCAGTGTTGAATGCACTGGAAATATGACCGAAAGTAGGATTGATGCACAAATACCACCTGTAAATTGAGCAACCATAAACGGAAGCAACTCTTTTAACGAGAATTTACCCGCAGCAAAAAAACCGATGGTAACCGCAGGATTGATGTGTGCTCCACTTATGCCCCCAACGGCATAGATCATCATTGTGACTATGGATCCAAAGGCAACAGATATACCCAAATGCGTAACCAAATCTTGATATGCATCATTCAAAACGATGGCACCGGTGCCAACTAATACGAGCAAAAATGTTGCAATGAATTCTGCCAGTAAACGTCTAGGCCGCCAAATCATCATGCGAATTAACACATCATTAAGGCTGCCAACGTTAAATTCGCCAAACGAATATGCGCACAAACATCATCATGTTGCTAACTGTTCTGGTGCACACCACAGTCATAGCTCAAGACTGGGAGTTAAGAAAAGATCAGGACGGCATTAAGGTATACACCAAACCTGAAAACAACAGCGGTTTTGATGCCTTTAAGTCTTCTATGACAGTTGAGTTGTCGGAAGCGCAATTGTTGCATTTTCTTAAGCATATGGATCAGTACCCCAATGCGTTTCCAAATACGCAAGAAATTAAAATATTGGCGCGACCCAATGATTCTACCCAAATCCAGTACGCGTACACTGAAACACCTTGGCCCGTTAGTGACCGAGATGGCGTTTACGAGCTGGTTTTCCATAAGCGAAAAGATGGAGGCTTTGTAACTAAAGCAATAGCGCTTCCCGATTATTCTCCACACAAGGAAGGCATTGTTCGCATCACAAAATCAGATACATACTGGCGCATCAAACCTATTTCAGATACCAGTTGCGTGTTGGAATATGAAGTACATGCCGATCCAGGTGGCAGTATTCCAGAATGGTTGGCCAATTCGGCTATTGTTGACTTGCCATTTGATACCTTTCAAAACATCCGATCTGAACTTATAAAGTGACACACTTCGATGCGGCTATTGTAGGTGCCGGTCCTGCTGGAGCCAGCGCGGCCATTTCATTGCACAATAGCGGCTTGCGTGTTTGTTTGATAGACAAATCAACCTTTCCAAGAGATAAAATATGCGGTGATGCTCTAAGCCCTGATGTAGTCAATCAGTTGCACAAGCTACCGCTGGCTTCAGGCCACGCTTTCGACCAATTTGAAGAGAAAATTTGGTGCAATGCGGTTCGGTTTGTTTCGCCCAATTATTCTCTTGCAGACGTTAGGTTAGATCAGGCCGATCTGAGCGGGTATGTTTCTACGAGGCTTGACTTTGACCAGTTTATGTACGACCTCGCCATTCAATCCGATGCAGTAACAGACTTAACGGGTACAGCGCTTAGGAAGGTAGAAAAAACCGAGGACAGCATGCTGCTGCACATCGATGATGAGCAAATCAAAGCCGATATGGTTCTTGGTGCTGATGGTGCGCACTCGATGGTCAAGCGCACATTTCATAGTGAGCCGGTGGACAAGAATCACCATTGTGCTGGGCTTCGATGCTACTATGAAAATGTATCTGGTTTCTCTGGAGACAATGCAGTGGAATTGCACTTTTACAAGGAATTGCTGCCAGGTTATTTTTGGATTTTCCCTCTTCCAGGAAATCGCGCCAACGTGGGACTGGGTATGCTAAGCGCCTATGTGGCCAAGCGCAAGCCAAACCTAAAGGCCTTGTTGAAAGAAATAATTGAATCGCACCCCAACGTTAAGCACCGATTTAAAGATGCTCGACCACTAGAAGATATTAAGGGTTTTGGCCTGCCCCTTGGTAGTAAGAAGAGGGTAATATCGGGTGATCGATATTTGTTGCTAGGTGATGCGGCCTCGCTCATCAATCCGCTTTCGGGTGAAGGGATAGGGAATGCAATTAGAAGCGGCCGAGTTGCAGCAGATCACCTAAAAAAATGTGCCCACAAAAAAAGATTTGACGCTGGCTTTAATAGGGACTATGACAAAGAAATTTATCACCGCCTCTGGGGAGAGCTGCGCTTGAACTATTGGATGCAAATTGCGATGCGCAATCCAAGAATTTGTAATCTAATTGTGCGAAAAGCAATCGCAAATAAATTTGTTCAGGACATGGTGTTGAGCGGTTTTAGCCCCACCAAGCTGAAGGGGGTATTTCTTTCCTTCAAACGTTGAATAGTCGATTTAAACCTGATTGAGAATTGAACCAAACGCGCACTCCATTAAGGCAGATGTCATCTATCTGTTCTATATTGCCTCGCCAATCTTGAAGGGCCGAGTCGTAAACTTCTCGTTGCTCGTCCATTGATGTATGCACGTATTCTAACAGCAATTTGCGCAGGGCCGCAGGTTTGAATTTTTTGCCTCTTTCGCCACCAAATTGATCGACATCACCATCGCTAAATATATAAAGCGTGTCTCCTTCTAGCAAGGTGAGGCTAGTTTGCGAGAGCGGTTCGCGCCTCAAATAGGCCAACTGGCTGCTTGTCACCTCTGATTTCAAATAGCGTCATTTCGCCCGATCTGGTTTTTGTGTCTATCGACTGTTCATGCTTAGACAGCAGCCATATTGGGTTGTGCGTGCGTGCAAAGGCAAGTTGCTTTGTTCTATTGTTGTAGACGCTAAGCGCTATGTCCATGCCGTCTTTGATTGTGGCGCTTGACTGTCGCTGAAAGATCTCCAAAACCAAGTCACACGCTTTGTCGAGAATTGAGCTTGGCTGGGTTAATCCAAACTCGCGATCTCCCCTGTCATGGTGAACCGTACTAATATTAAGCAGTGAGCCATACAGTGCCAGTGTATCATTTGTTTGAACCGCCAGCATCTCACCCCTGTTGCAGGCAGACAAAGCACTATCGTACATACCTATGTCGGCATAGCGATTGCCCATAGTTACGTTCTGGCGAGCCACTTTGTCAATACGGTTGATGGATGTGAAAAGCGCCATTGCCTTCTTATGCTCGACAATACTTTGCGGTGTGTTACCCAAAGCGGCCATGGCTGCACCTCGATAGTGGTGGTCAAGCGCTTGATAATAGACATCTGAAAGATCAATGGATTCTGCAATAAGTTGGCCAGCCCAATCTACACTCTCTGATTTGTTGCTTAAGTCGCAGAGCCGCTCGATTACCGGCAATCTATCTGCTCCCTCCAAGGATGCTAATGCTGACTCGTGGCTATCTTGTTGCCCGTGCGTACTCCAAGAAAGAAACAAAATACCAAGACTGAGAAGCCAACGTTTCGTAGCATAAATGTAGAATACTTTTTTCTCAACCAATCAACCAATTATAACTTTGTGCTGGTGCGGCATCTTAAAATCAAAATATCGCTTCTACTTTTAACGGCAGTGGCTTTTTGTGGCACTGAGGCCTTTGCGCAGACCATTGATTC
>NW_028284314.1:0-26514 GCF_059516105.1 Syngnathus floridae | reverse complement strand
TAGACTGACCAGAAATAGGAAAGGGTTGGTAGGCTGGCCGAATTTTTTTTAAAAAAATGGCGAGGGCTTGAAAATATGTCGCTTTTTAGCCGAATGTGGAAAAATTATGGCAAAAAAATCCTATGTTCAGAAAGGATTTGAACAATGAAATACCTATTTTGGATTATATAGGTAGTATTACAACCAAAATACACTTTCTCTCCCATTTTTAGCACACAATATTAAGACAGCTAAATAGGTTTTTATTGGGCAGGGAGTATGAATTGTACCGGATCATCTTCAGTAACCAAAACAACGTAACATCTTGAAACACATACCATCATATTTCATCCTGTTATTTGCCCTGGTCCTGGTCCCTATCGGCCTGGACGCAAGACATATTATTGGTGGAGATGTTACTTACGAATGTAATGGAGACGGCTCTTATACAATAGATATGCGAGTCTATCGCGACTGTGCCTCCAGCGGCGCTGAGTTTGATGATCCTGCCTTTATCACCATCTATCAAGGCAATAATGCGCCTTTCCTCGAATTGCAAACCATCCCGGTGGCGCTATTCGGTACGCCTAATCGCGTTCCGCCGCCAGATAATCCCTGTCTGATTTTTCCGCCTAATGTATGTGTAGAGCAGGGGCGCTATGTATTTACGGTGACTTTACCGCGAATCAATGAGTCCTACCATCTGATTTACCAGCGTTGCTGCCGCAATAATACCATTACTAATATTGAGGACCCTGAGAGTAAAGGGGCTACTTATAGTGTAGAGATTACGCCGGAAGCGCAGGCTGCTTGTAATAATGCACCCGTATTCAATGAATTTCCGCCGATCGTCATTTGTGCGGGGCAGCCACTCGAATTTGACCACTCGGCATCGGATTCCGAAGGCGATCAGCTGGTCTATGAGTTTTGCGCACCACAGCTCGGTGGAGGCCTTTTGGGTTCTATGGGAAATGGAACGGGGGCAGATGCACGCACTTGTCAGGGCGTTATGCCGAGACCGGCTTGTCCGCCACCGCATGGTAATGTAACCTTTATTCTACCTAATTATAGTGTAACTAATCCTTTGGCGGGTAATCCCGTGGTGAGAATTGATCCGGTTACGGGGATCATTAGTGGGACACCAGAGATATTGGGGCAGTTTGTGGTGGGAGTTTGTGTGAAAGAATTTAGAAATGGGGTGCTCCTCTCCGAAATACGACGGGATTTTCAGTTCAATGTCGCCGATTGCGAACCTACGGTCGATGCCCGCATACGAGCCGATGCTACACTAGGCATCAAACAGTTCGTTGTCAACTCCTGCGGAGAGACTACCGTGACTTTTGATAACCTCAGTGTCCAACGCAATTTTATCAATGAATTCTTCTGGGAATTTGATATCAATGGTACTACCGAAACCTTCACAGAGTGGGATGCTACTGTAAATTTCCCGGATACGGGGACTTACCAGGGCGTATTGGTGCTCAATCCTGGCCTCGAATGTGGCGACACCGCCGATATCTTCGTCAATGTCTATCCTGATATCCGCGCCGACTTTGTCTTCGATTATGATACCTGTGTGGCCGGGCCAGTCAGTTTTACTGATTTATCGGTCTCTGATGCGGGACCCATCCAGCAATGGGCCTGGGATTTTAATGATGGCAATACTTCTGATCAAATCAATCCGAGCCATCTTTTTTCTAGTCCTGGCAATCTGCCGGTTTCTTTGATTGTGACGGATGAGAACAATTGTATGGATACCTCTGTCCAGATCATACCCTGGTTCCCGGCTCCGCCGCTCATCTTGGTACAGCCGACTACCTTCAATGGCTGCGCCCCCCAGGATATATTCTTCAACAATCTCTCAACTCCTATTGATAGTACCTATAATATTATCTGGACCCTTGGCGATGGGACGACGAGCAATGATATTAGTCCGACCCATCTCTATTCCGAACCTGGGGTTTATGATGTCTCTGTCGAAATTACATCACCAATCGGCTGTTTCATCAGTCAGAGTTGGGACAACTGGATTAGGGTCCGACCTTCACCAATTGCCGACTTTTTCTTCACCCCCGATAACCCGAACAACTTTGAGCCGGAGGTCAGCTTTTTTGATCAATCTGTAGATGCTGCGGCCTGGCAATGGTTCTTTGATACTGATGGGACTTCCTTTGAGCCCAATCCGATCTTTGCCTTCCCGGATACGGGTTTGCAGGAGATTACATTGGTCGTTACTCATCTGAGTGGATGTACCGATACGATGGTTCAGTTTCTGGATGTAGAGCCTCAGGTGCGTTATTTTCTGCCCAATGCCTTTACGCCCAATAATGATGATGTCAATGATTTCTTCAAAGGGGCTGGTGTTTTTGGAGGGATAGAAGATTTCAGTATGACTATCTGGAATCGTTGGGGCGAGCTGGTCTTCGAAACCCGGATGATTGAAGAGGGCTGGAATGGCCGCAAAAATAATACGGGGGCTTTATCGCCGAGTGGCGTCTATGTCTATGTCGTTCGATATCGAGGGCCGCGAGGCAGTATGGTCGAACTCAAGGGCTTTGCTACTTTGCTGAAGTAAGCCAGGCGACAGAGCCGTCGCCATTTGCTGAAAAATTTCAACTTTCCGATACGCTTGTGTAAATTACTTATTGCCCGGTAATACTATTTTATTTATCAACAGAGATGGATTTAACGATTGGCAAATCTGTTTCTGAACACCCTTTTATAAATGAAGGTATACCTCAGATACATGCTGTCCTTGGTAATGCTGGTGCTAATGGTCTACTCGGGCCATGCCTCGCATATTATAGGTGGCGACTTGTCCTACCTCTGCCTGGGCTTTGATCCAATGACCAATACGAATCGCTACAGAGTCACCATGAAAATCTATCGCAACTGTAATCGATTCAGTATGGATACCTTCAGCGATCCAGCACCGATTACGATTTATAGTGGAGATAGTGAACCTTATGTATTGGTACAAAATATTCCTGTACGTTTGCAGACGCCCATCATCCCGATTCCGCCCGATGTCAGCAATCCCTGTCTGACCTTGCCCCCTGATATCTGTGTCCAGGAGGGAACCTATGAATTTGATATTGATCTACCTGTAATTGATCAGACGTATACCATTACTTACCAGCGTTGCTGCCGCAATGCTTCGATAAATAATATCATGATGCCCGACCGCATCGGAGCGACCTATTTGATTGAACTGACGCCGGAGGCACAGCAGGCTTGCAATAACAGCCCGACTTTTAATGAATTTCCGCCGATCGTTATCTGTGCCAATGAGCCTTTGTTTTTTGATCATTCTGCTACCGATCTCGAAGGCGATCAGCTGGTCTACGAATTTTGCAGCCCACTCAAAGGCGGAGGCATCGCCGGAGCTTTCGCCCCTGGTGATCCGACAAGCTGCAATGGTTTTCGGCCCGACCCCTCCTGCCCTCCACCATACGATCAGGTGGATTTTATCCTCTCCGCTTATACTCCGCAGGTGCCGATGGGAGGAGACCCGGTGATCAATATCAATCCTGTCACCGGACTGATCAGCGGTGTACCGACCGTGCTGGGACAATATGTGGTGGGGATCTGTGTCAAAGAATTTCGCAATGGCCAATTGCTAAGTGTTACCCGCCGCGACTTTCAGTTCAATGTAGCAGACTGCGAGCCGCTGGTGCAGGCCCGCATTGATGCCGATGCGATCATTGGCAACAAGCACTTCTTGGTTCGCTCTTGTGGCGATACCGACGTTGGGCTCAATAACCTGAGTCAGCAGCTCAGCAATATTGATAACTTTTCCTGGTCTTTTGACATTGGAGGGGAGGAGGTAATCCTTACCGATTGGAGCCCCTTGCTTTCATTACCAGATACAGGGACCTATAATGGTTTTTTATACCTCAACCCGGGCAGCAACTGTGGCGATACGGCCTTGGTTACGGTGCAGGTATTCCCGGATATTTCGGCAGACTTCAGTTTTGATTATGATACCTGTGTGGCTGGGCCAGTCAGTTTCACTGATGAGTCGGTGGCCCTGGCCGGGCCGATTGAAAATTGGTTTTGGGGCTTTGGCACGGAGGGCAACAGTGATGAGCAGAATCCGGAGTACCAATTCGATAATCCGGGGAATCATGTCATTCGACTTACGGTCGAAGATGCCAACGGCTGTGAGGCTACCAAGGTAGAAAATATTGAATGGCTGCCTGCCCCGGCACTGGTTGTTGTAGAACCCAGTTCATTTATTGGCTGTAGCCCTCAGGAGGTGTTTTTTAATAATCTGTCTACACCTATTGATGAGACCTATACCATTATCTGGGATCTTGGAGATGGCAATACGAGTACCGATATTAGTCCGATACATATCTATGAGGAGCCCGGCACCTATTCTGTAGCAGTAGAAATAACTTCTCCGATAGGCTGTTTTACAGAGGCCTCCTGGCCCAACTGGATCACCATCCGACCCAATCCGCTTGCTGATTTCATCTTCACGCCCGACGAACTCAGTAATTTTGATCCTACGGCTTCATTTATTGATCAATCCATTGATGCTGTAGCCTGGAACTGGGATTTTGGCGGCGTGGGGAGTTCTACTCAACAAAATCCTACCTTTACCTTTCCGGATACAGGACGATACGAAGTACTACTGACGGTTACTCATGAAGAAGGCTGTCAGGACAGTATCCGCCAACTACTAGATGTCAAACCTCTAATCACTTATTTTGTCCCCAATGCCTTTACCCCTAATAATGATGATGTCAATGACGGATTCCGCGGCGGTGGCTTTTTTACCGGCATGAGAGATTTTAAGATGCAAATCTGGAACCGCTGGGGCGAGCTTATTTTTAGAACACAGGAACCTACCGAATCCTGGAATGGGCAGAAGAACAATACCGGGGAGCTCTCGCCAAATGGTGTTTATGTCTATATCATTACATTTATAGGGCCTCGTGGTCAGGCCAGACAATTAAAAGGTTTTGTAACTTTGGTGAAGTAGAGAATTACGTATGCGTCTTGATGCATTCTGTGAAATTTTATTTATTTTTATAGCTAATTACGAAATATGTCCCAGGTTTTGCGATAAGTTACTGAACACATTGAAATACACTGACCCAGCATGAAACGAAGCCTACTTTTCATTCTTTCCCTATTTTTTTGTGCTACAAGTGCATTTTCTGCCCATATTATAGGTGGAGAATTGGTGTATCAATGTGTCGGACCGGATAATAATAATCCGGGTAATATGATTTACATTTTTAATCTTTTTGTATACAGAGATTGCTTTGGTTCTGGTGCTGATTTTGACAATCCCTCTGGTTTGAGAGGAACGGTAACCGTTTATCAGGGCGATACTGGGCCACCATTTATCCGAACGATCTTTTTGGATCATCCAGAAGTGGATTCTATTCCTCCTAATGCAGCTGGGGATTGTATAGACGTTCCTCCTAATGTCTGTGTACAGAAAGGAGCCTATCGCTTTGTGGAGAGCCTGCCGGTTGTCAATCAGAGCTATTTTATCGCCTACCAGCGTTGCTGCCGCAATAATACAATTACTAATATCGTAGATCCTGGCGGAGCGGGCTCGACTTATTATGTGGAGATTACTCCGGCTGCGCAGCAGGTGTGTAATACGAGCCCAAGGTTTGATGATTTTCCGCCGGTAGCTATTTGTGTTAATGAAGAATTGGAGTTCAGTCACTCCGCTACCGATCCAGAGGGCGATCAATTGGTTTACGAATTTTGTAGCCCCCTTTCGGGCGGTACGCGAAATGCCGTTGCTCCCAACCCTGAGCCACCACCATCAGAGTGGGAAAATGTTGAATTCGTCTTTCCTCCTTACAGTGCGCTTAATCCTGTGGGAGGCTCCCCGCAGATTTCTATTAACCCGGTTACTGGTTTGATCACTGGTACGCCCAATGTAGAAGGGCAATTTGTGGTCGGTATCTGTGTGAAAGAGTTTCGAAATGGAGAGCTGCTTAGTGTCTTACAGCGAGACTTCCAATTTAATGTAGTACCCTGCGAGGTAAGGGTAAATGCTGATTTGGCCGGGCTCGATGCGGGCTCGACTTATGAGTTCTATTCCTGCGAAGATTCTACCATAACCATAATCAATCAAAGCACCAGCGAAGAATTTATTGATGAATATCTATGGGAGTTCGATCTGCCGGGGCTACAGCCTTTATCCTATTCTACTCGAGATATAACCATTACTTTTCCGGGGCCAGGCTCTTACCAAGGTATTATGGTGCTCAACCCAGGAAGTGTCTGTACCGATACGGCGGACATTTCGGTGCAAATTGCTCAACCGCTAAACGCCAGCTTTGAGTTCGATTACGATACCTGTATAGCCGGGCCGGTTAGCTTTTTCGATAAAACCATTGACAATGGTCGCCTCAGCAATTGGTCCTGGCGATTTGGCGATGGCAGTGTATCGGATGAGCAATTTCCTGTCCATGAGTATATCAATCCAGGCTTGAGGCAGGTGATGATGATTGTGGAGGATGATATTGGCTGCCGGGACACGGCGATTGAATTGGTCAACTGGTTTCCTGTGCCTCCTTTAGTGGTGGTAGAGCCTAGTGCAAAGATTGGCTGTCCGCCACTTGAAGTTACTTTTACCAACTTATCGACACCGATTAATGATACCTATGATTTGGATTGGGACTTTGGTGACGGAATGTTTGGTGATGAGATCAGCCCAACACATAGGTATACCGAACCAGGCGTTTACAGCGTAAGTCTGGATATTACTTCTCCTATTGGCTGCTTCACTAGTGCCTCCTTTCCCAATCTGATTACAGTAGATTCGGCTGTAGTAGCTGATTTTGACTTTTCGCCTAAAGAGGGGATTACTAATTTTGAGCCGGAGGTCCATTTTACCGACCAATCTAAACAAGCCCGGGCCTGGGATTGGACCTTTGGAGAGTTTGAGACCTCCATGCTGCGCAATCCTACCTATTCATTCCCAGATACTGGACTACAGGTGATCCAATTGATCACCACTCACTTTTATGGCTGTAAGGATACAGTGACCAAGGTTTTGGACGTAGTACCGCAGATTACCTTTTTTATGCCTAATGCCTTTACACCCAATAATGATGATGTCAATGACGGATTCCGCCCCGGGGCTTTTTTAGAGGCTTGAAGGACTTTAGAATGCTTATTTTTGATCGCTGGGGGGGACTGGTCTTTGAATCGACTGACCCTATGGAAGAGTGGAATGGTCGTAAGAACAATACCGGCAAATTATCTCCTAACGGCATCTATGTCTGTCGTATTCGTTATAGTGGACCCCGAGGGCGACCATACGAGTACAAGGGCTTTGTATCTCTCCTAAAATAGTTAATCCGGTAAAAAAGAAATGCCGCGAAAAAAATATCATTAAATCTTTCACCAGAAGGATTAAATAAGTATCTTTGCGCACCTTTAATTGATATCTATAAAATTCTTGTAAGATGGACGCAATAAAATTTGTGCACGAACAGATGGCGCAAGAAACCAATTATCCCAGTTTTCGCCCTGGAGATAATATCGTGGTGAGTTACAAAATTGTCGAAGGTGATAAGCAGCGTATTCAGTCTTTTCGTGGTGATGTAATCCAGATCAAAGGTACTGGTGCTACTAAGACTTTCACTGTTCGCAAAATGTCTAATGGAGTAGGGGTAGAGCGTATTTTCCCTCTAAATTCTCCTGCTATTGCTGATATCAAAGTGCTCAAGCGTGGTAAAGTACGTCGTGCTAAGCTATATTACCTGCGCGATCTGGTTGGTAAGAAAGCCAGAATTAAGGAGCGCAAGTTCATCAAAAACAACTAGATTTAAATTACTTAAAGATACTGAGCCTTGGAGGAATTTATCCCTTCAGGGCTTTTCTATTGTAGCCTGATTGCACTTTAACTGAGGCAAATACACAGCGCAAGGTTAATGGCAAAAACCAAATTAAAGGGCTCATCATGGGCCTAAACTGAAAAAGATTTCGTAGGTTGCAGGCTGTTTTAAACTACTAAGCTATATCATATTAGTGGCCATGTAGCTTTTGGTTTGCGTTTATAAAAGGTGTTACATAAATATTTACTTGGAATTATCGGTGTGAGCTCTATTAGCAAACAAATAGAGTACTCTGAACCTCAGATTTTATGAGTGGCAAAGGTCACTTGTATTGTCTAGTTATTTTCGAATTTCACCATTCTTTGACAAAGTTTATTCTGCATAGACCTTAATCAAAGAATCATTTTACAAGATTATTTTCGTAACTATGATTGATACACACACAGATATGGAGGGCCAAGAGAATAAAACAACTACTGAAAACAACTACGTTCCTATCAAACATGCCGTCATTCTAGCGGCAGGAGACAGTCAACGTTTTAAGGCTGAGGGCACACAGATGCCTAAAGTATTGCTTCGCCTCGGGGGGCTTCGCCTCCTCGAAAGAGCGATCCTTACACTCAAAGCTGCTGGCATTGAGCACTTCCGTGTTGTCACAGGGCGCTATAATGATCAGATTGTTGAGGTAATGGGCAAATCTAAGCGGATGGCTGGCCTGGATGTCGAATACGTCAAATGTGAGAACTACAAGCTGGGCAATGGCGTCTCTCTTGCCGCCGGCGCTGGCGCCTTCGACGCTCCTTTCCTGCTGACCATGTCAGACCATGTCTTCTCCCTCGGAACAGTCAAAGATTTCAAAGCCAAGGTGGAGACCAACCCCGAACTGCCGGCGCTGGCCTGCGATCCCAAAGTCGATGATGTCTTCGACTTGGAGGATGCAACGCTGGTACAGGCTAAGGACGGGCTGATCGAATCCATTGGCAAAGAAATCGAAGAATATAATCTCGTAGATACTGGCTTGTTTTACTTCCCCGCAGGCTACGGCAAGCAGATTGCTGCCAAGGCCGAAGCTGGCGCTCATTCGGTTAGCAATATTGTCGGCCAGTTTATGGATGAAAAGGGGATGCGCACCGAGGTGCTGGAAGATGCTGTTTGGCAGGATGTCGACAATCCGGGCATGCGCAAAGAGGCTGAACGCCGCCTTCTCAAATCTTTGATGAAGCCAACGGATGGCTGGGTAAGTAAAAACA
This sequence comes from Syngnathus floridae, assembly GCF_059516105.1. Lineage (NCBI taxonomy): Eukaryota > Metazoa > Chordata > Actinopteri > Syngnathiformes > Syngnathidae > Syngnathus > Syngnathus floridae. The sequence continues at coordinate 17,465 of NW_028284314.1, read as the reverse complement.
TCAATCGCCATATTTCTACCCGGACCAGCCTCTTCCTGACTCGCTTTGGTGTCACGCCGAATGCGATGACGACCTTTGTATTCTTTTTTACCATCTGGGGAGCCTGGCTGGCAGCCTCTGGCGAATACCTCTGGATCGCTGTTGGCGGCTTGATTTTCCAAATCGCCTCCATTCTCGACGGTTGCGACGGCGAGCTGGCGCGCCTGACCTTCAAAGGCTCTCAGTTTGGAGCTTGGTATGATACCCTTACGGATAATTTGCGATACATCGTCTTCTTCTCTGCCCTGGGCGTAAGTGGCTATAGGGCCACGGGGAATGATATTTACTTCTTTGCTACCATTATTTTCTTCCTTCTGGCACTCTATATAGCAGGACGAATGGCCTTATTTACCTGGAATAAGAAGGATCATTTGACAAATCTGCAGGTGACCAAGGAGGTTGATGAACTGGCGCGAAGAGTAAGCACTGGTGGGAGAAACTGGTAGGCTTACTGCGTGGTATTGATAAGCAGGACGTTTCGGCTTTTATCGCCTTCATTCTTTGTGTAGTAGGGCTTTATAAGGTCATGTTCTGGCTGGTATGTATCGGCTCCATTGTAGTCGCTATTACCATTACCCGTACAGTGAATGCCAAGAAGAATAAGAAATACGCTTTCAGAGCTCCAGATCCGATTCTGTTCTATATGATTGGGGTCGTTATTCTCTGTTTGCTGATCTATAATATGGAGATTGAGGCAGTATTTGAATCACTCTCTACCGTTGGGGGAATGATCTTTCTGGTCTATGCCACAGCCATTCCCTGGATCATCGCCAATACGCTGAGTACTTCTAATCTGATCAAGCATAAGATTCCTTTCATTGATCTGCTCTATATCGAGATTACTGGAGATGCCTATAATGCCATTATTCCACTGGCTGGCCTTGGCGGCGAGCCCTATAAGATCAAGAGTATGACCAGCTGGATGACGCTCGAAGATGCCAGCAGTGCTATTGTACAGAATCGTCTTATACACTCTTTGACAGGTATTATCTTTACCGCCGTCACCGTATTGATTACCCTGTATTTGGTTGAAATGCCTGAGCAATTGGTGGTTCCGATGATTGTTACCTCATGTATTTTGATGGTGATCGGTATCTTAATGTCCTGGGCTACGATGACTACGGTGCCGACCCGACTTTCGGGCTATATTCTAAAGAAACTGAAATTCCTCAACGATTATCGCAATGAGCCTCTGCCATTTGGTCGCTTCATCATTAGCTTCTTCTTCAAGATGCTGGGACGGGCTTTGAGCCTTGTTGAGATCTATGTGATCTTTGTCCTCTTAGGCCTAGAGCCCCAGATGGCGCAGCTGATCACCGTAGTCGCGCTGCTCTCCCTGAGTTCGACGATCTTCTTCATCATCCCTCAGGGCCTTGGCGTTAGCGAGGGAAGCTCCAGTTGGGCCTTTAAGATCTTAGGGCTTGGAGGTGAACTAGGATTGATTTTTTGGTTTGATTCGTCGCTCCAGAGTGATTTTCTGGGCCATTTTGGGCGTAGCCATCCATGTAACGGTACTCTTGATCCGTCGGGCTAACAATCGCCGTCGGGTACGGGAGATGGTGAGGAAATAGGCTTGGAATAGAAGCTGAGCCTATTCGAAATAGAGGCGATGTGTCCGCTCGAAGTTGTAGTTAATACGGAGACTATCAATGTAATCAAAGCCCTTTTTGCGGAGCGTTGTTTGGAAAGAGGGCTCCTCTAAGAGCTTGCGCATCCGCGCAGCCATTTCATCAATATTATAAGGATCGACATAGGTGGCTACACCTCCTGTGGTTTCTTTGACAATGTCTACGGTGGAGCCCAGTACGGGGCATCCCATACTCATGGCTTCGAGTAGCGGAATGCCATAGCCTTCGTAAAAAGACGGGAAGCCCAGGAACTGCGCCCGCTTAAAGAGCAGCTTTAGATCATGGTCGCTGACCTGCTTGCTGACGAAGTACACTTGTTTGCCAATCCCAGCCTGCTGCGCCAGCTCCTGTAGGACGGCTCGGCGATCCATTCTCCCCACCACAATAATCTTTACATCTGGATAGTCTCCGGCGATCCGACCAAAGGCTTTGATCAGCCCGTCAACATTTTTATAGGGCTTAGAATTGCCAATCGAGAAGATATAGCGCTCTGGCAGCTCTCGATTCAATTCTTCGGCATCAAATTCTTCTCGTGTATTATCATCCAAAAAGAAAATATCATGATGATGTACCACCGCTGTTTTATGCGCTTGTTTGGGAAAGTGGTTTTGAAAGATCTTTTCGGTGGTTTCAGAAATACAGATGACCTTATCGGCGCGGCGGTAGGAGGAGGCGAAAGAGGTGCGAGCCAGAAGGTTGGCTCCACGTGCTTTCGCTTTGCTTTGAAAGGAGAGCTCTGGCGCCTCAAACCACATCAGATCATGCACCGTCGTTAGAATGCGCTTGGCTTTTAGCCCAAAGGGAACCACTTGATTGAGCGTATGGAAGACATCGACATTGTACTTATTGACGACAAAGGCCCCAAAGAGGGCGTTCTGCACAGAACCAGTATCCTTGAGCGGATCGTAGATGTCTATGAAGTTATCATTATCGACCAGGCGTTTCTGATAGCGTTTGTCTCGCAGGATATAGTAGGTGTTTTTTTTGTCTAGTTCGGCCATACCGCAGACGATATGTAGTGCATAGCGACACAGCCCACTTGGATTTGCCCGGATATTTCTAGCGTCAATGCAGATCTTCATAGTAATGAGTAAATGATTATATTTGTCTAGCAAGCTTATCTGTACCCCGGCAAAGGTATCCTTTTCTATGGATGCTGCCGCCAAAATCCGGTCTTTATGAACAAAAAAAATGATCCCTTCTTCCTCACCACAAATAGCCCAAAGCCGTGTTATCACTGTTCCTAATGGCTTTTGTGTTTGCGGGCATTTTTGCAGTGTACCTCAATATCCGTAAGATTTTCCAACAGTACCGTTGTCTGGATGATTCGACGTTGGATCGCTATATGCGTGGCAAGCTGCAGGAGGACCGCAATGCCTACGATCAGGCAATTGCTCATCTTGGAATTTGCGAAGAGTGTCAGGAGCGGCTAAGTAGGTATGCAGATGATGATAGAAATGTAGAAGGGCTGGAGGAGCATCTAGTGGAGTAAGAGGGATTAAAAAGAGGGGTAAAAAATTCCATTAGTATTTTTACCCCTCTTCTATATTAAGTCATTCGAGACTTAAAAGTCAGAGAAGAGCTCTTTAGCTCTGCGATTCATCTGAAAGGAATCGAAGGAATTGGCATTCGGCTCTCCCAGGTCGCTATCGCGGTAGAGTTCTTCCTCCCAATTCGGATTGTGGAGCTCCCCGCGTATGGTGGTGTGTAGCAACTGGTAATTACCTGTAGCTAGTGAAGGATTGTAGAAGAGCAATTTCACAATGGCCTGCCCCGTTTGTGGCATATCATTGTAGACCCAAATTTCGTAAGGTGGGGCATAGGTCTCATTTTCTACCGTAACCACATCATCCGGTTTACCATATTTCATAAACATCCAACCCCGGTCGCTTTCGAAGCCATAGCCAAAGCCTGATTTATAGGTATTGTCTACGGCTTTGGCTACCTCCATATATTTGCTATAGGTCGCTTCGGGAGCATTGGGCGACTGCTGGGCCCAGAAGTTGAAGAGATAACGGCGCTGTGCTTCAAGGTCATCATTTTGCAGGAGCAGGTTGATGACCTCAACATCTCCCATTGGGACATTCATGGCAATAGCTTTGAGGCTATACCGTAGTTGCTGCTGGTCCAAGTCGCTGACAAATTGCTTCTCGATGGGGGCTGAGGCAATCTTATCTAATTTCAAATAAGGATTACTACGCTGGAAGCCTACTTCTTTGCTATTCAGCAGCACTTGATCGCGGTTGCGCACTTCCACGATCAGTTTGTAATTACCCGATTCTAGCTTACTGATATCCATTTGGATCAATAAGATATTAATGGATTTGGGTTGGCGCTTTTTGTGGCCGAGGAGGACTGTCTCTGACTTGCCGTTTTCGATTTTTTCTACCGCATAGCGAACAAGCATATCCTTTGAGAGGGTAAGATTGGCATTGTAAATCTCATTATAGAAAATCAATTTACTGGTATTCTTATGATAGAAATTATAGGGCAGGGGCTCCATATAGTAACCATTCTTTACAAAAGGATTATCAGCGGCGTCATTTTGCTCAATAGAAGCCAGCAGCTGGATATCAGATTGCTGTAGATTGGTACTACCGTAATTGATGGCCACTTCGGTTTGGAAAGTTTTGGTATTCTCTCGATTGTTCAAATCAGTGACTGCCACTTCCATATTATAGGTGCCATTAGCCAGACTGAAGCGCTTGATGTCAATAAAGTCCTGAGCGAAGGTCGCTACGGGACTTCGAAGATTGTATTTATCAAATTTGATGATTTCTTCTCCTTTGCGAAAGATAATAACGACCTCTACCGCGGCTTTAACATGGTTACTGTCAACCTGCTGGTATTCGACCGTTTTGCCAATTACTTGAAGATAGACCTCAATAAAGGGCGAATTAGGACCATTGAAAGTAGCGAATGCTACACTAGTATCCAATGCAAAGCTATTGATCCAGCAAAGAGCAGCAGCGAGGAAGAGTATTAGTTTTTTCATGGTAGATGATGGTTTAATGTAGCCATTATAAACAAAATAAGCCCTTATTCTTCTTATTTCAAGTAAAAATAGAAGGATAAGTCAGGAGGCTGGCATTAAAATTACTAATGGGAGCTCTTTAGTCTATTCGGCTTTTTGTAGATCGAAGCGGAAATCGAAGCCGCTCATTGTCATCGTCATCGTCATTTGAGTGCCATTATGGCGCTCTATAGTGTATTTTAGCTGTTGGCTACCGGATTGACTGATGACATTATTATTCAGTTGGTATCCTGTTTCTTGATCAGTACCGAGCAAATTTGTCAGCATTCTGCCTCCAGCTTTGAAATCGAAATAAGCCCCGTCTAATGTCTCCGTAGGCTTATTATTTCGGGTAGCTTTGACAATATTCCAACGTCCCTGTAAGTCAGCATTGCTCAGCTTTAGTGCTGGGGCTGAAGGTTTCTCTGAAGGAGTATCCTGGCTTTCTCCACTGCCACAACCTAATGTCAGCAGGCAGGAAGTAAGCAGGCAAAGCAGGAAAAAATTATATTTCATAAGTTTTGATAGTAATGGCTTGGGCCAAAAATAAAGATAATTGCAGGAATCCCGAAATTTGAGCTAAATAATCAGTTCTCCTTCATTTTCAGCTCTATCAGCGTAATTTCCGGGAGTATGCCTACACGCCCTGGATAACCCAGAAAACCAAAACCACGATTGACGTACAAAAACTGCTCTTCGCTCTGGTAAAGCCCTGCCCATTGCTTATATACATATTTGACCGGACTCCACTTGATCCAACCCGGAATTTCGATCCCAAATTGAAAGCCGTGGGTATGTCCCGAAAACGTCAGGGCAATATCCTTGAATTCTTTAATCACCTCATCCTCCCAATGGGTAGGATCATGGGACAAAAGCAGCTTCAGTGGGGCCAACTCGGTGCCAGAATAAGCTTTGCGCAAATCTCCGTATTTAGGAAATCGCGGATGTGCCGAGTAGTTCTCTACTCCAATAATGGCTACCTGCTCTCCGTTGACCTCCAAAAGGCGATGCTCATTAAGCATCAAGTCCCAGCCCATGCGTCGATGAATCTCCTTGAGCAATTCGAAGTTCTGTCGCTTGGCCGAAGCATCCTCCCATCGCACATAATCGCCATAATCGTGATTGCCGACGATGGAATAAACGCCAAAGCGGGCCTGAATCTTATCGAAGACGTCAACAAATCCTTCCATTTCCGCCGCTACCGAGTTGACGAGATCTCCGGTAAAAAACACCAAATCGGGCTTTTGAGCATTGATGAGCTCGATGGCTTTTAGGATAGGCTCCTTTTGTGTAAAGCTGCCGGAGTGGATATCGGATATCTGTACAATCTTGAGTCCATCCAAGGCTTTGGGAAGATTGTCGATGACCACCTTTTCGTTGAATAGTCGGTAGCGATGACGATTGCGTAGGATACCATAGGTGAGCAATACGAAGGGGATAGCACCCAATACGATGCCCGATTGGGCCATCAGCACCGAAGGGCCGTCGCCCATGATCAGCGCTCGGATATTATCCAGGACCAGTACAATGGCAATCAGGAATTTAGAGAGGTAGGCAATCATCAATACCGAGCGGCTCATCTGCAAAGAATGCTTGCTGAAACTGTTAGCCTTGCCCCAAATCAGCATGGCAATTAAGCTCAGCAAGCTTAATGGTATAGCCCAGTAGAGGATACTGACCAGCAATTGACTGCTCGATTCCCAGCCGGTCATGACCAGGCTGAAGGCCCTAAATACGAAGGTGTCGAAAAGTATAAGGATAGCTAATGGCAGAATAAATCTCATAAATGTGGTCTTTGTACTTTTGCAACAGAACAATGATATGGAAGGCTTTGTTCGATTTTTAGACTTTAGGTTATACCTTTAAGCATTATGACGAATACTAAGAATTATCTAGTGACAGGAGCTTCAACAGGCATTGGCTACGGCATTGCCGCTTATTTGCTGAAACAGGGCAAGCGGGTTTTTGGCAGTGTGCGCAAGGAGGCCGATGCTCAGCGATTAAAGGAGCAGTTGGGCCCTCAGTTTCATCCCTTGCTGTTTGATGTCTGTGATGAGGCCGCCATCCTCGCTGCCGCCGCCGAGGTCAAATCACTGCTCGGTGGCCAGGGCCTTGCCGGCTTGGTGAACAATGCAGGGATCGCCGTCTCTGGTCCGATGATGCACCTGCCTATCAGCGAGGTGCAGCGGCAGCTGGATATTAATGTGCTGGGCGTTTTGCGAGTGACCCAAGCTTTTTTGCCGATGCTGGGTGCCCAAAAGCCTGCGCCCTTTCCACCCGGTCGCATTGTCAATATCAGCTCCGTGTCCGGCCGGATTGCCGCTCCCTTCGTCGGCCCCTATGCCATTTCCAAACACGGCCTGGAGGCCTTGACGCACTCGCTCCGCCGCGAGCTGTTGATTTATGGCATCGACGCCATCTCCATCCAGCCCGGAGCTGTCAAGACGCCCATTTGGGGCAAGGCCGTAGAGGAGATCCATACTTTTCCAGGTACCGACTACGAGCCCTTGCTGAAGGAGGCGCAAGCCCAGATCGAGGCTACCGAGAAGCGGGCCATCGCTGTGGAGCGGGTAGCTAAGGTCGTTTGGCGCGCCTTGAGCGCTCGCCGCCCCCGTACTCGCTACCTAATCGATGCCAATCCGCTGTGGTTCTGGTTATTGTTCAATGTTATACCCGATCGGGTCGTGGATGGTTTTATGCGCAGAGCTTTTAACAAGGCTTTAAAGAAATAAAAAGGGTCGGCCGGCAAAATGCCAGACCGACTTCCATACCTGTATAGGGAGATAAGTAATAAGCGTGTTTATTAGTAATATCTCAATGGAGAGAAAATCTTACCTTTGTGATCCGAAAAAAAATATTTTTTTTCTCCGAGAGAAAAATTTAAACCTATGGGACTGTTCAAAAAAGGCTCAAAAGCTTACAGCATCTTCAACTTTAAATGCCCCCGCTGCCATGAGGGTGATCTTTACAAGACGGGGAGTTTGGAGTTCAAGCAGCCCTTCGAGATGCATGGTCGCTGCCCAAACTGCGGACAGACCTATATGCCTGAGCCAGGCTTTTACTACGGAGCCATGTTCGTATCTTATATCATAATGGGCTGGTTTTGCCTGGGCTTCGCCGGCTTCCTGGTGGCCGTAGCAGGCTGGAGCGTCAACAGTGCCTTTTTGCTGTTGATTGTGATCTGTGCGATGCTATTGGTATGGGTTTTCCGCTTCTCGCGGGCTTTGTGGATTAATTTTAATGTGAAGTTTGATCCTAATCGGGAGCATTGATTAGGTGTTTCATTTTATCCTTGATTCTCCATATGATAATCTAATGGCAGATGCTTGATCTTATGATAGGTAAGCGTCAGCTTAATGCAGTGCTTTAAGGCTTTTACAGGTATTTCCTCCTCCAACTTAAATACAATAGCTCTGGTTGTTTCATAGTTGAACAGATCTCCATATAGTGCTTTGAAAGTCTCCACCAATTTGCTGGTACATTTAAAATATAGAGCATACTGCTCCGGTTTGGAGGCTTTCCAATCCATTCTTAAGGTACTGCCTTTTTTGACCAGGTAACTGGGCTCTCCCCACTTCAGGGTTTCTTCCAAATGCTGAATGTCTTCAATATCCTCGGCAGTTTCAATGATCAACTGGCGGAGGTAGTCGATTTTGGGGCGAATATGAGGGGGATATTTGTCAAAGGTTGTTTTGACTCTGGGGTCGATTTGGATCGTCATATTGATTTGTTTTTGAGTTGGGGGAATAGCATTGGGGTTTGTTGTTTATAGTGCAGATAGGCTTCGCCAAAATCTTCGATGAGCTTGCGCTCTTCGAGATGGATGCCGAGCGGGAGATAGAGACTAGTGATGAGGGCAAATCCTAAAAGCCCTTCGACTGGCCAACAAAACCAAAGGCCCCAAACAGACAGCAATATTCCCAAATAAAGGGGATGCCTCACCTGGGCATTCAAGCCAGCAGTGTTGAGGTGGGTTTTAGTGGCTTCAGTTTTAAGGACTCGATCTATACCCATAAATTCTGAAAGGCGGTAATTCCTCATAGCGAGCATAATAATGATTAACCCCATGGCCACCAGAAAATACCCCGGTAGTAGCGTCCAGCCATTGCGCTCATACAATATCCCAGAGGGGAAAAACTGCCACAATGGCCAGAGCAGACCAATAGAAACTAAGTTGTAAAACAGTCGGTAGTAGCGACGGGGTAGGATCGGGTAAATGGCCTGTTTGACCCGCCGGTCAGCCAGCAAGCTATGTAATAAGTAGTACAGACTTAGAGAAAGGCAAAAGATCATTGTTCTAAAGAAATTAACCTTCTGCAAGTTATAAGAAAATTCACACTCTTTCCTGATCTACTAATCGAGCCATCCGCTTTAAAATCAGAGGAACGATCATGCGATGCACAATCCGAACCGGGAGGAAGTAAAGCTTCCTTAGCCAATTGTTCATCTAAACGGTAGTGGCCAACATAATCTCTATACCATCGGGCTAAGCAGTATATTGAGTTTACAGCGGCAATCGCTCCATATAGTCGGCATGACATGGAGGAGTTGTTGGGTAATTTGATAAAGGCAGTGTTAAATGAAGTTATAGTAGTAGCAAAGAGTAGGGGAGACAAATTTGCAGTACTCCCCCAATAATGCTATCTTAGAGACATGGAAGCTTACGCTAAAGTACTGACCTTTGCTATCCCCGGATTTTTATTGCTCATTATCATCGAGTCGCTCATAGCACGTTGGCAAGGGATGAAGGTCAATCGGGCCATGGATACCATCTCCAGCCTCAGCTCGGGGATGACCAATACGCTCAAGGCGCTAATGGGGCTTTCGGTGGTGATCATCAGTTATGATTGGATGCATCAGCGATTGGCATTGTTTGATATTCAGTCGACAGTATGGTTATCCCTATTAGCTTTTATTGGCCATGACTTTGCCGGGTACTGGTCACATCGATTCAACCACAAGGTCAATCTGTTTTGGAATCGACACATTGTTCATCATAGCAGTGAGGAGTTTAATTTGTCATGTGCTTTGCGGCAAACCATCTCCGCTATCGTTGGCATCTATTTTTTCCTCTATATTCCGATGGCCATTATTGGTATTCCTCCTTTGATTGTAGCTATTGTAGCGCCTATTCACCTTTTTGCGCAGTTTTGGTATCACACGAGATTGATTGACCGGATGGGTTTTTTGGAGCATATCATTGTGACCCCTTCTCATCATCGCGTACATCATGCGATCAATGAGGAGTATATTGATAAGAATTTCTCAGAGATTTTTATTGTTTGGGACAAATGGTTTGGCACCTTTCAGGAGGAGCTGCCGGAGGTGCCTCCGGTTTATGGGACCAAGAAGCCGGCCGGCACCTGGAATCCTATTTTGATCAATTACATGCACCTCTGGCAATTGATCAAAGATGCCTGGCGGACCCAAAGTTGGTGGGATAAGCTTCGCGTTTGGTTCATGCCTACAGGCTGGCGCCCCAAAGATGTAGCCGAAAAATACCCCGTTAAGATTGTCACCGATGTTTATGCCCGCCCCAAGTATGATACGCCCGCTTCGTCCTTCCTCCGCAACTGGTCGTGGGCACAATTGCTGATACACAATGCCCTGATGTATTATATTTTGATGCACATTGCCGACTTCCAATTTATGGATGTATTGTTTTATGCGGCCTTTTTAATGCTCTCCATTTTTGCTTATACTACGCTGATGGATCGCCACCCCTGGGCCTTCGGCATCGAAGTCCTCAAACTCCTGGTTGGCATTACGCTCATCTGGTACATGGAGGGCTGGTATGGCCTGGATGACTGGCTGAGTGGTGGCACTTATCTGATTATTGCATATTTCCTGTTGTCAACTGCACTGACTGCCTACTTCACCTGGTTCGAAGCACCAAAGGCGGATGAGGATCGGCTGGCCGTTTTCTAGCAACAAAAAAGCGAGGTGGCGAAGCCACCTTGTATATACGTGTGTATTACAGGTATATTAAAGCACTTGCAATAAGGCAAGCGTCTAATCCTCTTTGTGTTGCAGTTGGGCCAGATTAACCAAGAGCTCATTGATCACTGATGATCAAAGACCGATTTGGTTGGGTACCAATCCAAACAAACCCTTTGTCATCCTGTACGTTGTTATTGAGTTTTTTTATATTTATGGCTTTTCCTATGCTGTCTCAATTAATTCGATACTTCCACGATTGTTACCAAACAGAGTTTAGAGCAATTAATCTGCTGAACTTCTGGAGTAAGCGAGTTACAAACCAATTGGTACTGGATAAAAGCGATTTTTTAGAATCGAAGGACTTTCCTCCTGTAGTCGATGCAGATTGGGGCGCCAATATATTTCAAAAGCTGCTTATTTATGGTAAAGAAAAAGACTTGTACTGCGGTGCCTTCTTTATTGTTGGCCGTACGTCTATAGCGGGGCGTACACAGTCTATGCAGGCTCCTCTTTTTCTATATCCTGCCGAGGTCAAGAGTGCAAGTGGTGTCTACATGCTTGAATTACAGCATGATAAACGCATCCTGAACCCTGCTGTACTCAGTATTGCCAATACCGTAAATACTGGTCTTTATGAAGAATTGATTGCCGCGCTTCCTAAGGGACCGATTGCCGAAAAGCAACTGAACCAAATCAGGGAGGTACTCAGCGAAAAATTACCCAAGCTCGACTTCAGTCCTTTGGATGAGTTTCCTCAACTCTACAGCCATGATCAACTGTGGAAGCTCCGCCGCCCGGGCAAATCAGGCTATAAGATCGTTCCCGCTATCGGAGCTTGTATCATTGACAAGCCCAGTGGCTCGCGCGGCATCCTCAATGAATTGATGGAAATAGCTGCGGGAGAGGAGTTCAGCGCCCCGCTTAAAGAACTATTTGGCGAAGCTGCTCCACATGATCCACTGGAAATGGGGGATGGCTTTCGGGTGCCCGTCAGCCTCAGCCGCAGTCAGGAAAATATCCTCTATTCGGCCGCCGACGAAAACCTTAGCCTGGTGGTCGGCCCTCCGGGAACGGGTAAATCTTTTACCATCGCTGCTATGGCTGTGGAGCTGCTTAGCCGAGGCTACTCGGTGTTAATCGCTTCTAAGAATAGCCAGGCAATCAATGTAGTGGCCGATAAAATTGAGCAGGACTTCGATTTGCCGGGTTTGGTAATTCGGGCAGACAGAAGTAATTACAAAGGGCAGTTGCGTCAGCGGGTGAATGATATTCTCAATGGCATCGGAGTCGAAGCTACTGATCATATTGAAATCAAAGGTCGCGAACTGACTGTTAAAACGCTTGCTAACCGAATCAAAAAGCTGGAAGAGAGGATCGATATTCTGGAGAAAAAGTCTATAGAAAGAGGCTATTATCTATTCGAAAACCAAAACAAATTCATCGCTGGCCTTCAAAAGCGCTGGATAAAATGGAATCAGCAAAGAGAACAGCCCCTGTGGCAGCAGTTAATGGCATTGGAGGATTTGCGTTTTGAGCGGGTCAAGGCACTCCGAAAATTGATCACTACTTATTTTCATTATTATCTTTATTCGGCTTTGAGACATTCGAGAGTAGATCTGATGTATCTGGACAATGCCCTTAAAGCCCGTTCTGGAAATCTACAGGAAGGCTATTTTAGTCAACTCAATTTTAAGCATATTCTCGATGCCTTGCCGATCTGGACCTGTACCTTATCCGCTATGCATGGGGTCCTTCCATTACAGCGCGAACTCTTTGATGTAGTGATCATTGATGAAGCAACGCAGTGCGACATCGCTGCTTCCATTCCGACCTTGCAGCGAGGACGAAGTGCTGTTATTGTCGGTGATCCCAAACAGTTGCGCCATCTTTCTTTCCTCTCCCGTCAGCAGCAGCAGGAGTTGATCAAGCTACATGAATTACAGCAGTATCCTCAGCAAAAATTGGATTATCGCTCCGTCAGTATACTCGATCTCGCTTCGCTCGCTATAGAAGATCAGGAGCAGGTTCACTTCCTGGATGAGCATTACCGCAGTATGCCCGATATCATCGAATTCAGCAATCGGCAGTTTTATGCTGGCCGCCTCAAAGTAATGACCAGTTGCCCCGCTACACTCAGTAAACAGCATGTCTTTCTGCATAATGTTGAAGGAACTAGAGACAAAAAAGGAGTGAATGCCAAAGAAGCTGAATTTATCCTGGAGGCGATTGCCGCGATTTTTAACAAAGAAAAGCATCTCAGGCAAAACCTTTGTCAGAGTATCGGGATTCTTTCTCCCTTCAGAGATCAGGTCAATTTTCTACAGGACAGCGTTTCGAAATATGTAGACCTTTCTATCTTCGATCGTCATCAATTATTGATCGGTACTCCTTATGATTTTCAGGGCGAAGAAAAAGACATTATGTTTCTATCTTTTGCTCTGGATAATGAGGCTCATCCTTCAGGCTTTCAGTACCTCAATAAAGGCGATGTATTCAATGTCAGCCTGACTCGGGCGCGATCCTTACAGCACATTGTTACTTCCTTTAACCCAGATAAATTGTCGGCCAATAGTTTAATGGCCGCCTTTATTGGCAGTCTGGGAGTTAAGGGCTATCGCAAAGAAGAGGCAGACCATCGCGCTAATAATGACAACTTCCTACAGGAAGTCAGCCAACAACTAAAGGACTGGGGAATAAAAGAAGTCTACTTCGCCTATCCAATCGCTGGCCTCGAAATCGACTTGTTAGCAGTCAAAAATGGTCAATCCTTCTGCATCGACCTGGTTGGCTACCCGGGCTCCTTTGAAGATACCCTCCCGGTAGATCGCCGACTTATGCTGGAGCGAATAGGCCTTCGAACCTTTACCTTACCCTATGATCAATGGCGACTGGCACCAGAAAAAAGCCGTAATGCACTCGCTAAATTTCTCGATATTCGCTAATTGCTATGCCTAAAATCCATACCTTTATCCTTAAAGCGATTTACCGCTTAATCACCAAAAAAAACGACCCATGCCGGGTAATGCCCCTACAGACGAAGTACTATTGAGCCAGCTCAAAACTGGAGATAGAGGAGCCTTCCGGCAGCTCTTTGATCGTTATTACAAATATCTTTTAGTTACTGTTATCAATATTAGCGGAGATCGCGAGTTGGCTCGGGAAGTGGGGCAGGAAGTATTTTTTGAAGTCTGGAAAAAAAGAGCACAACTTAGGGTCAAGGGCTCACTCAAATCTTATCTGCGTCGTGCAGCAGTCAATAGGATGCTCAATCAACTGAAGGCTCGCCGCCTGCAATATATGGATGATGAGCAAATGCCTGAACCTCAACATACAGGGACTAATGACCCTCAAAAGCAGCTCGAAGCGGATGACTTACAGGCGATTATACAGCAGGCAATAGATGATTTGCCGGAGCGATGCCGATTGGTGTTTACCCTTTGTCGGCTTGAAGGGCTCTCGCATAAGGAGGTGGCTGCCCAACTGGATATCTCTACCAAAACGGTCGAAAACCAGATGCTAAAAGCCTTGAAAACACTGCGAAAAGCAGTGCAGCCCTACGTCTCACGCGGCCTCGACTGGCTACTATTGCTAGGCTGCTGGTGGTATTAATCATCTGCAGCAATAGGGGATTCAGCGCTAGCGGTTGTCTAGTGAATAAGACATTCCCTATTACAAAAAATTACAATTTATGAGTGAAGACTTATACATACAATTAATTTACAAGAAACTACGCGGCCAGCTTGAGGCCTCGGAGCAGGAACAGCTGCAAGTATGGCTGCAAGCCTCGCCCGATAATAGGCTGGTCGCCGAGTCGGTCGAGCAGGCCTGGGAGCTGAGTGGACAGCCTGCTCCAGAGCCCGATATCGACCTGGATGCTAACTTCGCTCTGCTCGAAAAGCGGATAGATGGCGAGGCGGCTCCGCCCGCTAAGGTCCGAAGTCTCTCTACTCGCTATCGCTGGATCGGCATAGCGGCTGCTCTGTTGCTATTGATCGCCATTGGCTTTCTTTTGCAAAATGATGGTGCTTCCAGCCCAGTATGGAAAACTGTCGCCTGCGAAGGGCTGGGCGGAGCCAGCAACTGTACCCAAATGGAGTTCGAGTTGCCAGATGGTAGTATCGCTTTATTAGGTAAAAATAGCCGTATTCAATATGTAGAAAACTTTAAAGCGCATGGTCGTCAAGTGAAGGCCCAGGGCCAAACTTTCTTTGATGTCGTTCGGGACGAAAAGCATCCCTTTACTGTTGAGAGCGACTACGGAAAAGTCAGCGTATTGGGCACTTCTTTTTCAGTAAGCGATTGGGGGGATGAGCGTGGCTGGACAGTAGAGGTGAATTCTGGAAAGGTAGCAGTAGAAGCTAAAGACCGTCAACAAAAACTGCTACTGGAGGCTGGACAGGTCAGCCATTACGACCCTATGGAAAAGCAGTTAGCCGAAATTCGGACCCATGATAATACCTTCTCTTGGTATACCCGATACTTTGTATATCAGGATACCCCGCTATCCGAAGTATTAGAAGATTTGCGCAAAGCCTATCATATGGAGATTGAGATAGATAATAAAGACTTGCTCAATTGCCCACTTACCGTTACGTTTAATAAGGAGGAACTTGCGGAAATTGTATCTACGATTAGCTCTATCTTTGGAATGGAGCAGACGGATGATAAAAAGCAAATTCGATTGCTCAAAGGGGCTTGTAATTAGCTCGAAAATCAAGGCAGCGCCTCTCGCAATTGCTGCTGTCTTTATAGATGAAAAAAAGCTGTTAATGTCGAATACTTATAGTATTTTAAGTTTACTAACCCTTTTACTTTTTACGAATATTCTCAGTGGGCAGAGCCTGCTGGACCAGCCTGTAAAGGTGCAGCTCGAAGAGGCGAGCATCCCCGAATGCCTGGAGGCGATTAGCCAGCAGACAGGCGTCAAGTTGGCCTATAGTAGTCGTTTCTTTTTGAATCATCCACCGGTACAACTCGATGGAGCAGGACGTCCTTTGTCGGTAGTTTTGGAAGAATTGTTGGGCCAAACCAGGATGACTTATCGCTTGATCGGTACACAGATTATCATTGTTAAGAAAGAGGTGGCGAAGCCGCCGAACTATACAATCAGCGGCTATATCGAAGATCAGGCTACTGGCGAAAAACTGATCGCTGCCACTGTACTTTGTAATACCTATAATAAAGGAGCAGTGACTAATGAGTACGGTTTTTATAGTCTTACGCTACCAGCGGGTAAGGTAGAATTATCTTACAGCTATCTGGGCTGCGAAGCCGTTCTGCACAATATTGATCTGCGAAGCAATCAACGCCTGAATATGCAATTAGAACCAGCAACTTATCTGGCGGAGGTGATTGTCCGACCGGAGGAGAGTAATAGCGAGGCTTTACTCGACCCGGCGGAGGGACAGCATATTCCCGGAGGGCATCTGGCGCTGCAACCGGATCTGGCAGGAGAGAATGATGTACTGCGGGTAGCACAGCAATTACCTGGCGTGCAGACGGGGGCCGATGGCTCGGGAGGGATGTATGTCCGAGGCGGCAGTGCAGGGCAAAACTTGATGTTACTAGATGGGGTTCCTATCTATAATCCTTCTCATCTTTTGGGCCTCTTTTCAATTTTTAATTCCAGCGCTATCCGCTCGGCTCGCTTGCTTAAGGGTGGTTTTCCGGCTCGCTACGGCGGCCGGCTATCTTCTGTACTCGATGTTAGGACGCGCGAAGGCAATCTCAAGCACTGGCAGGCAGAGGCCGGGCTAGGGCTGCTCAGTGGCCGTGCCGCTATCGAAGGGCCGATACTCAAGGACAAAGCTTCTGTACTTCTGACTGGGCGCCATACGCTGTCCAATTTAAGGCTGAGATCCCAGCTTTCTTCAGCCTTTATAGCTGGTCAAGCGGAAGAACTCGACTTAAGTTTTTTTGATCTAAACGCCAAAGTCAATTATAGCTTCTCTCCTAAGGATCGGCTTATGTTTAGCTATTATCAAGGAGGCGATACTTTTGCGAGTGAAGTCGTAGATGGAGAGGAAGAAGAAGAATTCTCAACCCAACTCAACTGGGGCAATCGCATTGCAGCAATGCGTTGGAATCACGAATTTGGACAGCGATTATTTTCTAATCTTTCTCTGACTTTTAGTGAGTATAGTTATAATAACCTTGCCCTTACTGAGGATTTTGTGGAAGATGAATTTGAGTATTTCGACTTCGGATCAACCGTTCAGGATTTGGCGGCTAGGGTAGATTTTGATTTTTTACCTTCTACTAAACATCATATTAAATTTGGGGCAGGTTGGAGCGATCAGCTGTATCTATTTCGGTTTTTGAATTTGGATGAGGAGAATGTCGACCTCAGCATCTTAGATTCGGTGAGTATTGTAGAACTAAGCGGCCTTACTGAAGACTCGGAATTGAGCACTCAAGAAGGATTTGTATACATAGAAGATCGAATACAGCTCGATCCCAACTGGCAGGTTAATGCTGGCCTCCGATTATCAGGATCAGTAAATGAATGGAACTCTTATTTGCGGCTGGAGCCTCGACTAAGTGCTTATTATCGTCATAATGATCAGCTTTCCTTCAATGCTTCGGCAAGTCGGATGGTACAATACCTGCATCTAATATCTAGTGCGGGGCTTCGCCTACCCGGTGATATTTGGCTTCCTTCAACCTTCGACTTCCAGCCCGAAGAAGCCTGGCAACTGGAGTTGGGAGGGCAGTACGCCTTTAGCGATGCAATCGACCTTTCGGCTCAAGTCTATTATAAGAGAATGGACAATCTCTACCTCGCTACCGAGCTGCCAACGGCTAATGGTAATGATTTTGTCGAAACCATCATTGAGGGCTATGGC